>NW_015160222.1:581445-631249 GCF_001447785.1 Gekko japonicus | reverse complement strand
ACTGGGGCCCATAATTCTATATAAGGCCTTCCACTTATCCTGTCTTTCCCTCCCCTACATGGTTTTCATTAGGCTTCCTTGCTTATTTAGCTCTCCTTCTCTCAGTTCTTTTTCAGGACAGTACCTACTCTGTCTCCCATTCTGCCTCTGATATCCCTTGTGACTCCTATATCTCCTGGTCCCTTCCTCCAGCATTCCTTTAGAACCTGTGTTCTACTTCCAACTCCCCTGGTCTTTCCATACAAATAGCCTAAGACTTCACTAACATTATTCTGATTTGTGGGGGTGAGAGTAGGATTCAGTCCTTGAATTGCATCCTCCTTGATTCTTGCAGTGAACCACTTACCTTCTGTGGGGAAAGGCATGATTTGGCCTCCTTGCTGATATTTAACCCCACCCCCGAATATTTCCACTGTGTTTTTCTGGAAGTGTGCTTGGTCTCCAGCTTTGCATTGCTTTGTTTATCCAGATCAAGCCATGATATGACTGCGCTTCTGGTGGATGCATTTGTCCATGTCCTGGTTAATTTATGGAATGGGGAGATAAAATGGAAGTTCTACAGAATTCCTCCCATTGTCCACTACCTTTCTGCTGATCCCATGTGACCCTTGAATATATGGTGAATTTAGGGCAATGAAGCAGATCAGCAAATGTCTAGAATGCAAACAGGTAAACTGGCAGTGAATATAATCAAACACAGGCTGGGACACTTAATTGTACCTCTTCTACAGCAGTGGTCATAGTAAAGCATGCCTGCTGCTCTGCCACCATAGATTCCTTCTATATATATAAAAGAAAGTCCCCTCTCCGTAAAATCAACGTCCAGGCCAAACTGCTGGACCTAGAAACATGAAATTCGGGGAGAGCACTCCTACCATGGCATAGATGCTCACTAAGAAGGGATTTTTAGAAATTCGACCGCTAGGGGGTCAAAAGGAGTAAAATGTGCTCCCCCGTTGATTCCTATGTGGCTGTCATGTGGCTGCCTCCTTGCACCCCCCACTCTCTGATTGGTCAGCTGCAGAGCTCAGCATTCTGAGGTAAAAAAAAACAACAGTTACAAGGGACTGCACAGAGCTAATGACAGTTGAGGAAATCAGGAATGGCCAACAACCACCTGTGAGGTGCAGTAATGCTGCTGGCCCAGCCTCTCTGATGGCTTCCAACACACTCCCTCCACCTCCTACACCTAATAGGCGGTTGTCTGTCAGGTGCAGCAGCAGTTGCAGGGTGCTTAAAGCCACGAGGGAGCCCGCCCCAGCAGTAATGCCTTAGTGATCCTGCCAGCCCCACCTCCACAGTAGCTTCTAATACTCCTCCCCTCCCCCTCCTACACTGGATAGGCAGCTGCCTGTCAGGTGTAGGAGAGGAGGTGGGATGCTTACAGCCGCCGGGGAGGTTTGCTCTGCAGGATTGCCTTAGCCCTGCTGCTGGCCCAGCCTCCCTGATGCCTTTAAACATAATCCCCCCCAACACCAGGCAGGCGGGTGTCTGTCAGGTGTAGGAGCGGTGCTTAGCGGTGCTGCTGGCCCAGCTTAGCCGCACTCCCACCCACTATCGAAATATACCCCAAATTTGTAGAAAACTGGTTTCCTTTGTTACGTTATTTAACTTCTCACAATGTGGATTCTAGAAAATTGGTTCATATGCACTTGCTTAATATCTGATTGTTCGGATAGTGTTTTGAATATGTAGTTATGTCCCAGTTCTAAAATGTAACATACACAAGAAGCATTTTGTAAAAAAAAAAAAAATGGGGGTGTGCTCTCCCCCCCAAATTGAATGCCCAGGCCAAACCCCTGTACCAAGAAACCCAAAATACGGGGAGTGCATTCCTACCATGATGTCAACCCCCCATGAAGAGATTTCTGAGAAACATGACTCCTAAGGGGGTAAAAAAGGGGCAAAAAGTGTTCCCCCAATTATTTTCCATGTGCTTGGCAGGCTGCTGCCTCCTTGCCCACCTTCTCACCGATTGGTCAACTGTGTAGTTTAGAGTTCTGAGGTAAAACCTGCCTACTTGTACCCAACTCCCTCTGATTGCTCAGCTGTGGATCTCAATGCTCTGAGGTAAAAAAGCAGTTAGAAGAGACCGCAGACAGTTGAGGACAGTTA
Organism: Gekko japonicus; assembly: GCF_001447785.1. NCBI lineage: Eukaryota > Metazoa > Chordata > Lepidosauria > Squamata > Gekkonidae > Gekko > Gekko japonicus. Next base: position 629,134 of record NW_015160222.1, on the reverse strand, counting down.
CAGAAATCAGCTATTCAAGACTCCTGGATAGACATTTTTCAAAAAAGGCAGCACGGCAATTGAGTTAATGAATGTTTATGGGGAGATAGTAAAGGACATTTCTAGGAGCCATTTCAATGTGTGCCTCCCTCATGAACCTGAAGAAATGTCCACCACATCACCACTCCCTCACACCAACTTCCCCTCACACCTCTCATAAGAACATAAGAGAGCATAAGAACATAAGAGAACAAAGAGAACTTTGGCCTAATCCAATGTTGGATCAGGCCAAAGGCCCATCCAGTCCAACACTCTATCACACAGTGGCCAAAAATACCAGGTGCCATCAGGAGATCCACCAGTGGGGTCAGGACATTAGAAGCCCTCCCACTGTTGACCCCCCCAAGCACCAAGAAGACAGAGCATCACTTGCCCCAGAGTCCCTATCTATACCTTGTGGCTAATAGCCACTGATGGACCTCTGCTCCATATGCTTATCTAATTCCCTTTTGAAGCCGTCCATGCTTGTAGCTGCCACCACTTCCTGTGGCAGTGAATTCCATGTGTTAATCACTCTTTGGGTGAAGAAGTACTTCCTTTTATCCGTTCTAACCCGACCGCTCAGCAATTTCATGGAGTGCCCACGAGTTCTTGTATTGTGAGAAAGGGAGAAAAGTACCTCTTTCTCTACCTGCTCTATCCCATGCATAATCTTATAAACCTCAATCATGTCACCCCTCAGTCGTCGTTTCTCTCACCTCTTACTGCCCCCCAAAAAGCTCCTGGAAAACGTTGAGCCAGATACACCAATGCTACAAGGAGGAGGCAACTTAGGAATGTGGCAAAGACATTTGCACATAGTACTCCTGCAGGGCACTGAGCTGCGCAGGACAAGTACCAGCAAGGTCACCCTGAGGTGCTCAGAATAAAACAGTCTCCATATGAGCAAAACAATCCAGGAACACAAATAGAGAGGCCATCACTTTCGTAGAAGGTGGCAGGAGTTGACTTAACAGACGACTGCTTCTTAAATGGACAATTCTATGTGGCCTGCTCCAGAGTGAGCTCATCGAGCAGCCTGGTGATCCTAGCACCTGAGGGCAGAACCACCAATGTGGTCTAGAGAGAGGTCCTTCAGTAGAGGAAAAAAAGTATGTATGTCTCACTTCATTTCTTACACTACAATCTTCTCTGTTAGAATTCCTACAACAAATGTCACATTTCAAATTTCACATCATCAGTATTATAACTGGATTTACAGAACTTAAATACCATAGCAAAGCACAGGTAGCAGGCTAGTATCATATAAACCAAGTTTGTACCAAGAACCCAACCTTTTGCTAAGCCGACAGATCGTCTTGGAAAGCCGTTGGAGCACAATCGTGCCAGGCTTTAGGAATGAATGTTGGTTGCTGTGGTCTGATGTAGACAAGTTCCTTGGAGGAGTTTGGCCTGCCATGTCTGTACTCAACCCTGCTGTACTTTGGCTTACACTGGAGTAGCCTGGCTTGAGCCTGTGGAATGATAACTGCTTCACACTGAGGGAGGTAGTCCTTCCAACTGCCTTAAAGGAACTGATCATGAGATTCCTCCTTAAAAAGCCATCCTTGGACCCAGAAAATTTAAGTAACTAGCAGCCAGTGGCAAATCCACTGTTCTGATTACCTCCAGATTGGACTATTACAGTGCACTCTTGGGAAGTTTACCATTGAAACTTTCTGAAAGCTTCACTTTGCTTAAAATACAGCAGGTAAATTGCTAGTAAGGACTAGTTGCAGGCACCATATCTTTTCCATTCTTAAAGGTCTCCTCTGCTTACTGATTCATTTGGGGCCAAATTCAAAGCCCTGATTATTAGTTATGAAGCTCTTTATAGACTGGCACCAGGAAATCCAAAGAAGCATTTAACCCTGTATTAGCCTCCCTACTGGTTAAGATTCCCATTAGAGGGCCTACTAGGTTTGCTCTCATTTTCAGAGGTTAGGGTTAGGGTGTCTGAAATGTGGCCTTCCCTGTAATGGCCCCCATGTAATAAAACTCCCCACTGATGCTCCCCTGGCACAACAGTCACAGTCCCAGGTACCATGTAAAGATGTTTCTATTCTGCCAAGCCTGGAGTTCTGTCTGTTGTGCTGCTCTTATTCCATGTTGTTTTAGAAGCTTTCTCTGGTTTTATATTTTATGGTTTTAAAATTCTCCCAATTTTTAATCTGATGCTTTTTAAAACCATTCAACAGTTTTTTTAAAAAAAAATCTGATGCAGTTTTTAATTGTTTTTGTTTGCAGTTTTTATCCTTTTTCATCAGCTGTTCTTACCTTGTTGATTATCTGCTTTATTAATCTGCCTAGCAGAAACTTAGAGAGGCACTGCTATAAGTATTTTAAATAATACATGTGCTGTACCAATGAGGAGGAAGGGGATCCATAATGTGAAAGACATGCAACAGAAATAAGTGGGATGTAGTCTACTGATTCAATACTGGTTGAAAAGCTTCACACTGCCATTTTGTTACTGACCAGTTTCCTAGATGGACCATGCAATCACAGGGAAACCACCCTTCAAATACCACTGACTTCAGTGGACTTAGAAGAGTGTAAATACTTAGGATGGTATTATAAAGGCCCTTCTTGCAACACAGCCAGTTTGGTGCAGTGATTAAGTGTGCGGACTCTAATCTGGGAGAACCAGGTTTGATTTCCCATTCCTCCACTTGCAGCTGCTGGATGACCTTAGGCGAGCCATAGTTCTGACAAGAGCTGTCCTTGAAAGGGCAGTTCTTGAAAGAGCTCTCACAGCCCCACCTACCTCGCAGGGTGTCTGTTGTGGGGAGGGGAAGGGAAAGGAGTTTGTAAACCGCTCTGAGACTCCTTTGGATAGTGAAGGGCAGGGTATAAATCCAATCTCCTCCTCCTCCTCCTCCTCCTCCTCCTCCTCTTCTTCTCAGCCTTTCCGCTTGTGGCACAACAATCTGCTAGTCTATCAAAGAATGCCATGTGGATAAAAATTAAAACAGGAGTCCAGTGGCAACTGAAAGATTAACAGAATTTATTCCTGAATAAATTTTCAGGAGTCAGAGCTTATGCTGGACTCCTGTTCTAATTTTGCTGCGATAGACTAACAGGCCAACCCATCTGGAATTATCATTGGGATAAAAAGATTCCATGTTAGAGGAACAAATTAACATGCTTTTGTTCTGATAGACTTCCGGTTGATGGCGGCGCGCTAGCAGACTCACCTCCCGGACCTCCCGGGGGCGAAGCTGTGCTCCAGCCGAAGGAGGGGGTGCGCAGGCTCGTTAACTCCCCCAGGAACTCGGCGAAGGGACCCTGGCCATGGAACTTATAAGAGGTTGCCTCTTCGATGGCGGAATGCCGGAGAATTGAGGCGCCTCTTCGTTCCGACGGTTCTCCGTGCTGAGAGACCGAATTGACTTGAGTGACGTCAACCGGGGCAAGCGCAGGAGATCGAGCGTCAGAAATGAAGCCAAAAGCGAGGTCAGAAGACCAATTATGAACGTGAGTCAGTTTTAAAGCGTTTGTAAAGGGAAAAGATAGCTCCCCACCCCACCCCACTGAACGGGAAAAAGGCGAGCGGGGGAGGGACGCCTCCCATGCGCATGAACTTTTGAGCGTTTGAGAAGGGGAGTGGAAGAAAACGCGAAAGAAACTGTCTAGAAGTACTTACCAAAGCGAGTTTAAACATTCAAGCGAACATTCAGAGACTTTTTAAAAACTTGCGAAAGTAAACAAATGATAAAAATGGCGGGGAAGAAGGACAAAGAAAAAATTTTGAAAGCAAAAGGGACTGAGAGCCTGAAACCGGAAGTTACCAGTGAGTTGGCTAAGACCATAGCAGAATCCATGCGCCCCCTGCTGGAACAGCTGAATAACTTCAAGGAACAAATGTCAACAATGATGCAATGTATCACCTCTCAGCAAAATCAGATAAATGAGACATTGCAAATGATGAAACAAAATTCTGAGAAGGTGAATGAAATGGATGCAATGACCCAAAAGATGAAGAAAAAAATGCAAAAACTGGAAAGGAAACAAATCTCACCGGGAGATCAGCTGCTGCAACTACAAATGGAAAAAGCTAATATGATCCTTCACTTTCAGGGCATTTCAGAGAATAAGGGAGAGAATCTAAAAGAAGTGATGAGTGAATTACTAGACATAGATGAAGGCGGAATTACTGCTAAGCGAAATGGATGTGGTCTATAGATCATATTCAGGCTACATAAAGAAAAATAATCTGCCTGGGGAAATTGTCGTAAGATTCTCGAAGAGGCATGTGAGGGACGCAATCCTGAAAGCAGTTTCTGGAATATCCCTGAAAGTGGGAGAGAATGCCATCAGAGTCTTAAAAGACATTCCATTTGAAATAAGACAACGGAGAAAGAAGTACAAAGACCTCATGCTTTTTCTTCAGACAAATTCAATTGGATATAAATTGCTAATTCCAGAAGGCGTCACCTTCAAAATTAAGGATAAAAAAGAAAAGATTGACTCTGTTCTGAAAGCTCAGGAATTTCTAAGGGTCCAGTCGGGAAGGCCAGAGGATGGGAAAAAAGAAGAGGACAGCAAGTAGTGGCGAGCTGGACTCGGGTTCTTCCGGAGAGGACTCTCTTGCAGAGCAAGGGGCAGCAGCTCCAAAAAGTCCTTACAAGCTGCGGAAGAGACGGGGAAAGGAGAAGTGAAGGCTGAAGGACTCTGATTTGTGCCTTTGAGAACTTAAAAATGGGATGATTGGGGGTACTGTTCTTAGACAGTTAAGTTTTAAGATTTAAAGAAAAGGGTAAAAATATTATAAACGTTTGACTCTGGTTATAATGACATAAAAGAAGGGAAGACTTGATGTAATTAAGCTATTGATGATCTCCTCTCTTGGGTTTTTAGTTAGTAGTGGGTTTCTTTACTTTATCCTGTATATGTAGTTCCCCTGCCCTTTTTTCTGTATTAGTTTTGTAGTTTTATAAAAAAAAAAAAATCCCCTCTGGGGGCTCAAAAACAAACATGCTTTTGTTCTCATGACAGAGATTCTGTAGGCCAATATCACAGAATAAAATTTGTTCCTGGACTATGATGTGCTTAGCTAGTTTGTCATGTCTGGGATTGGGGGGATGTTTGTTCTGCCACATACATTTTAGTTTAATATTTGTAAGAATATGATGGTCGTTATAACTGGAGATGAAAGTACATTGAATAATCCCTTTTCTTCGTCTGTTAGAATGTCCTCTGTTACTTTTCATGTGGTTGAATAACACGTTTAGTAAAAGTTCTGTGGACAAATACCTCATCATAGGACAATGAGTTACTACAAAGTACTCTTTTAAAAAATAACCTCAGAAGAGATTATGTGGTCTACTTCTCCTATGAAATTCAGAATGTTCATGGGAAATAGTGATCAAGACTGTTCCAAAGAACAGGCATAGTAATAATTGCAAGGTTAATCGGGTATCCTGTCTCCCAGAATTTTTACGAAGGCACATGGCCTTGGCGATTTTCCTTCAAATATATTTTATTCTAAGTTGTGTGTTTTGTGCCCCTGATTCCCTTCCTTAACCCACCATGCATTTCAGTGGTGCTGCTTACAACAGACCGAGTGGGAAGAATGATAAAGGTCAGGCTGCAAGTGATATGTGAATAAGGAGCAGATGGCGTCATTTGGCAACATCCAGATTTTCCATTCTGGAATTGACATCAGGAAGCTGGGCTGCAAAATTAATTGCCTGCTTCTACTGTTTAACTTGTGCTGAATCTCAAAGGTGGGGCTGGGTAGGGAGGAGCCCCACAAAACCTTTGTGTGCATGGAACCTTGTAAAATTGCCAGGGCGGGGGAGATACCCCTTAAACTCAGACCACTGGGATCAAATAATCAGCTGTGTGTGATGCTGTGCAAGTCCCATTCATTTCTTTAGGGTTGCTTAGGTTATGCTCCTGTTTTTATTAGTTTTAGCCAGGGTGGAGGAGAGTCCAAAGAAATTAGATTAGCATTAATAAACACTTGTGCTCATTGGGGACCACGGTCACTGTATTTTCAAATTTGGCAAAGCCTTCCAAGAAGTGGGATCCAAAATCCCATTTCAGGGTCCCCCCCCCCCCCCCCCCCACTAACACTGAAAAGTGGGGGCAAGATGGAATATAAAGAGAGGATGCTGAGACTTTCCCGAACGCAGCAGCTGGAGCCGCAGAGGTGGCAGTTGCTTTCTGAGACGGTTTTGTTCAGCTTCTATTATCTCACTCAGTCCTGCCTGCTGGTATTGTGTGTGCCGAGGGCCATATGGCCCATCTGCTCTGCACAGACAGTCTGTTGGCAAAGAGAAGGGTGGCTCCCAGCACTTGCATTGGGTTCCCAGCCAAGGCAAAAATCCAGACCTTCCTGAAACCCCACCTCCCACTTAGCAGAAACAATAACCTCATTTGATTTGATTTGGGGAGGGGGGAATCTGCAAGATTTACGTATGTACTAAGCTGCCACTTTAAAAGTGCCAACCCTCCCCAATAGACAGTGTACATCTTTTTAGAAGTCACTGTGTATCCGTGTTTCGTTTTGGGAATACAGCTATGTGTAAGAGAGCAATTTCATTTTCAGGCCTAGGATTATAATCTTTAGCTTTCAGATATGTCCCAAGCCCCGTTAGAACAGGGATATGATCAAATCCAAAATCAGTTCTAAAACAAATACTGCGAGGCATGCACTGAACCCTGTTCTGTTTTAAGACTCTACGGACTGCAAATGAGGGGCTCCTGTAGTAGGCCTTGAAACAGCCTTTTCTGCTCACCCATCCCCCTTCTTTTTGTAGCAATCATTTAGATTGATGGAGAGATCTGGAAAACTTTAAAAACTCCCAGTTTCATGGTGTTTCAGTTGTTCCTAAGGCTATACTGGCTATACTGATGACTATCAACAGGAATTCTAATACGTAGGTAAGTATATACTTAACAGCTGTTGTATTTACTTCATTTATACCCCACCTTTGTCTCCATTGGGGACCCAAAGTGATTTACATTATTTCTTCTTGCAACAACCCTGTGAGGTAGAGTAGGCTGAGAGTATGTGGGGGGCCCAAGCTCAATCAGCAAGCTTCCGTGGCACAAGTGGGGATTCAAACCTGGGTCTCCCAGATCATAATTCAACACTCTAACCACTACACCATGCTGACTCTCTTTTAATATACACTAGAGGACAAGGGTTTGCTACTGAATCAGCCAATCCTGGCTCCCTGATGAATGTCCCAATGCTCACAGTCCATGTTTATAATGTGTACATTTAAACTATTTTAGATGCATATCTAACCCTGTAATGTATGAAGAGGCCTGGTGACTGGTGCTACTACCTATAACAGTGCTATTTAACCAAGTGCTACACAAAAGAGGCAGTTCTGAAAATTTCATGTGACAATAATCACTTTTATTCTGACCTAGAGAGAAGGATTTCTGCTAATATCTGCCCTAACAGGTCTGTGCAAAAGGCTGATGAAGGGTGTGGGTTTTTCTTAAAGCCCTTCATCTAGACTTCATGGAAAGTATGTTGTTCTTTCTAAACAGACAGTGGGAATCAACTATTAGGTGAGGATCACCAGTAAAGCAGTGAGTGACACTCATTGCCCAGACTCCAATGATCGGCTTTATGATACCTGTTGACTTCAATGGAACTTGTTTCTGAGCAAAGCTGCTGTCTTATGCACATTCCCTTAGAATAAGTTCTGCTGCATGCAGTGGGCATAAGATCAGCCTGTATGCACAGGTGAGGATCAAAGCCAGCATCAGTTACATTTTGTCACTTGAAGTGTATTTTGCAAAACAATTATAAGTAAAGGGTTTCTTGCATTTACTGAATGCAATGAATTAATGCACTGAATGCATGAATTAATGCCTGTGGTCCAGTCTTCCTTCTTGATGTTAAATAACTCAGATAATATGGCAATAAACACTGGGATATACAGAATGTAAGTATGCACTGAACCAAGTAAATCCAGCATGAAAGGCAGATCAAATGTCTTTATTGTTTTCCTCAGAAATGTTTTCTGGGCAGAATCAAACATTTTTTGAAACACAGACAGAACTTACTCATGAGTAAGTGTATTTGGGTTAAATCCATTGTGAGCCCTACAGGATCTGATGCTTTTGTCACCTCATTTAAGCTGTGCAGAACTTGTGAACTTTATGGTGTTAACTTTTACTCCATTAGGCTGCCAGCAGCATATTTACAGGTAAAGGTCTTTGTTGAATGCATCTGACATGATCAAAGGGTCCAAATGCTCAGGAAGTCATTGAACAATCATGCTATCCGTAGCCTTTGAAGGGTTCTAGACCTAAAGGGACGGAGCAACCAAACCCAGACAGAGCTGTCCTTCAAAATGCAATATAAAACCAGCTGTGTGTCTGAACATCCAGCCCAATCCTACGGATGTTTACTCTAACATATGTCCCACTGAGCACAATGGATTTTACTCCCAAGGAAGTGTCCATATTATTGCAGCCTTCCTGAACCATAGAGACAGCCCATGCAATCTGACATATTGATCTCAAAATGTTTCACAATCAAGTGTTAAGTTTTACCAGCTAGCAACATATCACTTTCTTTGTGACAAAGGTGACGCTGAAGTGAGTAAATATACAGAGACATTCATTCAGGCCCAGAGTAGGCATTATACAGTATCTAAACATGAGTCCTGACTTCATTAGTTTTTGTAAACTGAGGAAGTAGGGTTGACAACTGGTCTGGGGAAACCATCCTGTCATTTTCTCAAAAGCCTAATGGGATGTTGTTTACCTCCATGCTATGAAAAGCTTCCGCTGCCCGTTTCCACACACTAAACCTCTATTAAAGGGATAGAACATTGGCAGCATTCATAGTTCCATTATGCAAGAAAATAATTTTGATTCAGTGTTTTCATTGACCATCTGGTGTTGCATCTGTATACCTGTTTAACAACCATAGGAAGAAGAGATCATTTGAAAACAAAGCAGAGTTTTAGAAATGTGACTCTTTCGTCAAGATGCACATGACTGTTTTACATTTACTTAAACTACTTTTTACCTAAACAGTGTGGGACGCAGCAAAACAAAGGAACCCCCTCCCCCTTAAGGATTGCTGACCTTTTTTCTACCAGGCCTCCTGACCATAAAAAGAGCCTGCTAAATCAGACCAGTTATTTTACCTAGTCCAGCATATTGTTTCACCCACTGCCCTGGAGAGTCAGTGAATAGAGCAGGGAGGCCATCCCTTGATGTTGCCTCGTAGCACAGGCATTCAGAGGTGGATGTGGACGTTCCCTTTAGTCACTATGGCTAGTAGCCGTTGATGAAACCATCCTTAATGCATCTGATTCCTTTTAAAGCCATCTGGCCTAGTGGCTATTACTGTGTCCACTAATGGTGAAATACTCCCTTTTGTCTGTCCTGAAGCTATTGCCCATTAACTTCACTGGGTGCCCCAGAGTCCTGGTATTAAGGAAGGGGGAGCAAAAGTTTCTCTATATCCCCTTTCTCTACCACCTTGAGCATATTTTTTTTTAAACCTTGAGCCTGACTCTTTCACAGTTATAGGACTGACAGAAAACCTCCCTAATCTCCATGTTGCATGCTGCATTTTTATCGGGGGGGGGGGCACAGGGTGTCAATCAGAAAACTTTGGGTCAGTGGGCATCAGTAGGGATGCATTAGCAAGGGATCCCAAGGCAGGCACAAGATTCTCTCTCCGATGAAACAGGCCCCCTCAGTAACTGAAAGAGTTAAATTAACTGGGTTAGCTACTATACTGTCCCTCCCTTAGGAGCCCAGGCAAACTAAGAATCACTTTGCACTCTACAGCCAGCAAGAATTCAGAGGCTGCTGTAGGAAGAGGAAGGAGGAAAACACCAGCAGCCCTTTAACAATGAAATCCAGTTCTTTGTACCACATTGCTCAAGCAAATAACTTAAAAGGCAGGGGTTTTATTAAAAGTGGCAGGTTCCACTTTTACAACGTTCCATTTGCTTCCACAGCCCCAAAAGAGAAGAAAGTCAGACACCTGTGTCGACACACATGAAGAAATCGTGTAAATTATTAATATCTATACTGAAAAATAAAATGAGGCTTTTCTGCTGTCGGTCATGTGGCTGAATGACTGGAAAGGATTTTTAAAACAGACATTTGATGCATGTTTTACAATGAGAAGAACACTGAAAGAGACAGAACAAAGTCTGAGTCCAGTGGCACCTTTAAGACCAACAAAGTTGAATTCTGGGTATAAGCTTTTGTGTGCACGCACACTTCATGGAATTCCTATGCACACAAAAACTTATACCTAGAATTAAACTTTGTTGGTCTTAAATGTGCCACTGGACGCAAACTTTGTTCTACTGAAAGAGACAAGCACTGATAGGATCTTGTTTTCAAGCAGATACTGGTGAGTAGGAATCTCATGGCTACTTGTTACTGAACCCAGACAGCTTCTTGCCTTCAGTTGCTGAGGGATGCTACAGGCATGCATACATATTCTTGCTATTGGAAGTCTCTCCTCACCTCCACAAATCACAGTGTGATTGAAAAGTATGACAGAAAATGGGATCGAGGGTGTTCTATGTGTGACTTGGTTTGCTCTGTGCTACAATATGGATTTCTGTCATGAGGTCAACTTCAGGCCATGCTGTACCTTTGGACTATGTTCATGCCAAATGTCAGCTTTCTAGGTAGAATGGACGTACCTTAACCCTTTCCCAAAGTCCCCCTTTCAGATGTTCGTAATAACCATTGTGTCTCAGGCTATGTGTGTTCCATGCCTCAGCTTCCTAGCTAAATTAAGAGTAGTTGAATAAAGTCTGCTTTGAAATCCACATGGGGAAGGACAATTGTCCAGCTTGAAGATTTTTCTAGTAATTTTGGTATCTTGAACTATATGTGCATTAACTTTCAGGGTCCTAGGAAGCAATTTAATACTTTACATATAACCACAGGCCAGTCATACAACCCCAAGCACCTTTATATAATCCTCTGTGCATCATTCATATTTGTATTCTAATTGGGTGAGGGAAGAATGATTAGCTAGCTACCCTCTGCTAAGAAAAGTTAAGAGAAAGTCCCCCCCCCCCAACCTCTTGATGGTACCATAATACCTTCATTAAGAATGTTGGTTTCCAAGTCCCATCTTCCTAAGACTGGATATTAAATGGCAAAAAAAAAAGATGGCCTGGGCCGGGAGGGCGGGATAAAAATCTAATAATAATAATTTTTAAAAGATGAGAAAAGTACACATGGTGAAAATATCTTCCAGAACTTGAAAGAGTCTCTCAAGAGTGACTCAGAAAACTCTTGGCCCGCTAGGTTAGTTTGTGCTCAGGGCAACAGACAGTCTGCACGAAAGTATATGGAGATTTAGCAATGGCCGCATTCCCTTTGAAATTGATGAGTCTTTTAGAAGCTTCCCTCATAGCACCACTGCTCAAGGTAAAGAGGAAGTTGCCTGGTCTGAAGGAAAAGCATGTATATCGCCCAGGACAGGTCACATATGCCTCTCCCCAGTGGGAGCATCTAAAAGGCACCTGATTTTACAGATCTACAGGCTGAGATGCATACGATTTTATGGAACAGAGAATTTCACCTAATCTTCCAACACTGACTGAAACATCTTACCTTCCAAACCCCTTTAATAATCCTTGTGGCAGGTGTTTTGAGTTGCGGAGACACATATCTTGACTTTTACTGTCCAGAACTGAAAACAATGCTTCAAACTGGACATTAACAGGGTCAAATCCCTCAACTGCATTACTTCTGGAGATGTGTTAAAGGGTAAATTAGAAAAATAGTATGCATACTGTAAGATCCATTAAAATAGTAGAACTAAAGTCTACTGGTGATCATTTGCATGTCCTGGTCAGTGACACTTCAGTAGACCTTGCCTGGATTGGGTTTATTTAACTCTGCATAATAATATGAAGCATTTACAGCATTCTCTTGCATGCTTAATCTTCTGGCCTTAGCTAGTAATCTTCCCCACCTTTCCTTCTTTTTGTACACATTTATACATACACCTTAGCTGACCCTTGTGTGCGTTTTAGAAACTGGGACTCTGGCTTGCAAAACCCTACACCACCATACACTGTTCTTAGACTTCAAGGTACCACTGTTCTCTTTCTGTGTATTCTTTACCACTGCCTCTTGGATAACCTGAGTATTACAGGCATCCATCTTAAGTCAGTACGCATCTTGCTGAAACACACTGCAGGAATAGACATAATGCCCTTCCTCAGGACAGGTGAAAGGAGAAAGGATGGACAATGGCTTTTTGGCTAGCAGCAATCTTTATTCTATAATCTCTACATTTTTAGAGACTTTCCCTTTTTATTCAGTTATCAATTAAGCCGATCCTATTTAACAAGCTTATTTGTGAGGTCAAATAGCAGTCCCTTTGCGCGGCATTCTTTTTCCTCAGTAGCAACAAATTTTCCTCTCAGACCCTTTTAAGGGATGCAGGTTATTTACAAGGGATCATCCCTGGTCACTTTCACTGGGGCAGTGTTATTGACTCTAGGAATTCCCAACTGCATATCAAACAAAAATCCTCCTTGTCCTACCATGAGAGGGAATCTCTCCTTTTATAATCTGGTACACACACAGCCCAGCTAGAGTCTTGCTATTACTTTGAAATTACAAAGAATAAAGGCAGTTTCTAAACAGGGGAGGGGGGTAGGGTGAAGAGAGAAACCATGAAAAGGACTCTACTTGTTTTCAGTGTAACTGCTGGAAACCTCATTTTTCCTCCCTTGAAATGCTCATCTCTTCCTGCTTTTATCAGGAAAGTGTCAGATCTCACACCTTTGCAGTAAGGTACAGAAATGCAAATTTTTTGAAACCCAGTAACACCTAATCAGAGGATGTAAACTTTCTGTGAACCTAATTTGTGGATTTAAAAAAAAAAAGAATTCTTACACATTTTTCAAATGCTTTTGATAGTTAAGTTTAATTGTACAACATCTTTAGAATAGTTATTTTTAACAGGGGGGGGGGGAAACCCCTCAAGATAGTCCTATGCCTGCTTATTTGAAAGACAGAATAACCCATTTGTTTGGCTTCCTGGTTATAACCCTCCTCCACGCATTTACATAAGTAGGCAAAATATACAATGTAGAATCCCCAAATTACATACCTATCATGCACATGAACACTCTCAGTTTCTTCTAGCAGCAGACACTTTAATTAAGCTTTACTTTTGTTTAGGGTTGATTGTAAACCAGACTATTAATCCAATTTTTGTCTCTTTCTTCCCAGTGGTAGTCATGGGGACTTTTCTCTAAATGAAACTGAGCAGGAAAAAAGCTCTCATTAAGCTCACCAAGTTCCTCCCTCCCATTTATTTTTGGCTGCGGTGGGGGGGGGGGGGCTATTCATCAGCACCGTGTCTAACAGTGGTTATAAACCACTTCATGTAGAAGACTGTAAATATAGCATTTATATCCACAGATTTATGGCAACCCCCATAAAGGAAACACTTGAAAAATTATGGCCTCAAAACAGGATACGAAAGTCACTTGACAAATGAGTTTACCTGCAAGTTGATGTCACTGAAATTAAAGTAACTAACCAACTTCCAACACCATGCTAGTGATATTCCCTTAGCCAGAATGTCAGGATTTTCCTTCCACAACAGTCCTAACCAATGGCTTCCTTTCATCTTATGGAAATGAAAATAAGATCGTGCCCAGCTGCTGAACACCTTTCCTTCCTGAGAGCAGTGTGGTGCAGGGTGGTGGCCAGCAACACAGCCTGGGGGGAAATCCAAAGACAAAAGCCACACAGTACCTTTTATGAAGGCCAGTCTAAAACAGACTGCAAGCTTTCAAGTTATTTATTTAAAAATACTTATTAGCCGCCTTTGTTCATTACAGAGCTCAAGACAGCTTACAACATAGATAAAATACATTAAAAACATAAAAATGAACATTTTAAATCACAACTCAGGACTGCTAGTAAACTTAACCAAATGCAGTCCTAAATCTTCAATGGCCTCCTAAAGACTGACGGTGACTCCTGGGAAGTCTGTTCCATTAGCCAGTGTAAGTGCTGTAATACTGGGGTCACATACTCCTGATAGCTGGCCCTGACCAGCAGTCTAACCAAAGCACAGTTGACCAGATCTCTCTCTGGGTGTTTTCAAAGGGTGTGGGAGAACTCTCAGACCATGATCTTAAGAATTCTTTGTCAGCATCCTAATCATGGCCAGTGATCTCCCCACCCCTTGTGTTGTTGTTTTTTTAAACTGCCAGCCCAATGAATAGCTCTAGAGAATTCTAAATCTTGCACATTACCAATGGAGAGGGGGGGTGGAATCCTGGAAACATTTGCAGAAAGTTGTCAGTAATTATCCTATCAGACGTAATTGGCTATGTGAGCCAGTACAGTGTAGTGGTTAGTGTCAGACTTGGACTGGGAAGACCTTGGTTCAGTTCCCCACTTTGCCGTGAAAACTCACTAGGTGATTTTTTTTTTTCTCTCAGTCTAAACTACCTCATAAAGTTGTGTGGAGAAAAGAGAGAACCATGTGTGCCCGCTCTGAGCTCTTTAGAAAAAAGAAAGATATTAATTCTGGATAGATATTAGATCTTACTGCACACAAACGCTCTAGATTACAATGCCTCTGAGCTATTCTCAGCATTAAGCCATCTGTGTTTGCAGGTGTCAGAAGTGTACTACTTCAGATAAAAGATAAGAGGGCATGTTTGGAATACTGCCCCTTGAACAAACGTGGTACATGTAATAAAACAAGGAGGAAGCTTTCTATGTGAAAAGTGTTCAGAAATACAATAGCTTCTTCCCACACAATCTGAAATGGTACACTCCAGAAGACCATCAATTCAGCCAGCGCCATGTATACAAACAGCCTCTGAAGCAGCTGAATCATTACATGAAGACCTGCTGCAGGCAGATTCTCTGGAGGGGCAGAAAAGCAGAGCTTTATGAACTAAATGTACTTCTAACTGCACCACCACCCCGCCTTTCCCAAAAGGGAAATACACACACACACACACAACTAGTATATGGCAAAAAAACTCATTTTAAGATTTCTCATGCTCAGAGTGTTGTCTCAGTTATGCATTTGTCACAGTTAAGGCCTGGAAACCAAAGCACTGCTGCCCTTATACCCAACTTTGTTGGACTCGAACTTTGTTCTACCCTTTCCATTTGTTTGTGTGCATAGTGGGGGCACTAGGTGGCTGCATTTTACCACAGCTGTGATTCAGAGTGACATGGGTGGCTGAACTTTAGGGCCAGTTGTGATGTACTAGTTGTTATTCAACTGAAGGGACCTGGATTCAAATCCACACACTGCCATGGACAGCTCTCTTTTCTTCCTTGTCTCAACAGGTTGTTTTCAGGAAAAAATAAGGGGCGGTGTGACTCACACACTGCCCTGAATTCCTTGGATAAAGGGCAAATTTTCAACAATTAATATATAGTTTCCTATGGCAGATTTCAGCATGCATGACAGAACCCTGAGGTCAATGTGGCCTGGAGTTTAGAGGGCCAGAAACACCCACAACTGAGAAAGCTGCTGAGGACACACCACAGCTGCTAGTTTTGTACAGCTGTAATACCTTCAAACAAACAGGAAAGAGATTGTGGCTAGTTGATGAATAAAGAAGGCAGTCAGAGAGAGTATGCCAAAATTAAGTTAGTTACAGAGCCCTGAGGCAGAGTTCAAAACAAATATATGGGTCAACTGCTACTCTCAAAAATATTCAATTAGACACTGTGCCGACACAAACATATAAAATCCCAGCTACTGGCCTACTTTAATGTTGTATGCACACCACCTCAGCTATTAAAACTCCTGCCCCACTCCCAACCTAGAAGCCTCAGTAGAAGTATCTTCCTGGGCCTTGCTCATAGCCTCTTTCTACTCAGTTTTTA
The DNA here is from genome assembly GCF_001447785.1 of Gekko japonicus. Lineage (NCBI taxonomy): Eukaryota > Metazoa > Chordata > Lepidosauria > Squamata > Gekkonidae > Gekko > Gekko japonicus. The sequence continues at coordinate 613,261 of NW_015160222.1, read as the reverse complement.
GACTGAATTAGCCTTTATATTGACATGTGACCCACCTCTTGATGGTCCCAGTGGGACCACAAATCATGCATTAATAATATGTCAAGCTTTACGTTTCAGGCTTATGGCTATCAAGTTACACAAAGGTAACTATCACCCTTCACCCCAGCACATATACAGATGGCTCATCTCCAGTCTGAAATACCATGGACTGGGTCAGTGATGGTGGTATCCCAGCTGTTCTTGAGTCTGGAATATTTATATGGGAAAAATTACTCATATAAATGTTATACAGGAATGTGAATCATGGAGTTGTGTACAACACTGTACTTGATTACATGGTTTCTGTTTTCTTCACACCATGGTCTAAAATTGCAAACTCTCTTCACTTACTTACATAGACTAAATTTGGGGGGGGGGGGGACATTTAGATACCAAGAAAGACCCTGCTTCAAAGAGCCCTATAATTCTTGGTTACACAGCAGAAGACAAGTCATTTATAGAACAACTTTATTTTCACATATGACAACTAATTCAGATGTACCCTTTCCACTAGCAGAATTGGGCCTATCAAAATACACCAAGTCAAAATAACATTTAAGACCTCAAGAACACCTTACTTGGCAAAACAGAAGCAGAATGTATACCACCTACTACAATCAAAACAGCTATCTGATGCTGAATTGAGGTCTTCATTAAATTTAATTGGGATGCTGCTCTTCATTATGGATAAAAACTAAAGGTATCTGTTGGGTAGAGAACATGATTCTCCAATGGGTTTGACACTCTTATGCTTCTCTTCCAGAGTACTAATGAGGACTAAAGTTCTTATTTCTTTTTTACTCACTGAAGTGCTGCCTTTAAACACACACACACAATCCATGAAAGTTCTACTCGTGTGGACCTTAAAGGAACTTTTTTCCCACTTAAAAGAAAAATTCATTGAAATCAAATAAATTAAGCCAGGCTACTATAATTACAGGTTATATCCAGAGTTCCATGCTGTTTCTCAAAGTCATTATGCATAGGATGTTATTTCCACTTGAACTGTCCAAACTATTGCTTAGTTTACACATCAAAACAGTCCGTTTCCACTGTAAAAGCAAGAAAGTATTTACAGGGGTGGTGGTGGGGAGGAAGGGTGTGGGCCTTCTAGTTCAAAGGTAGGTGAGAATTTAGCACAGTCAGAGAGAAACAACCCTTTTGACAGGCTCTGAATTTAGAGCATCCACATCAGACGGCTTAAAGACAGTTACAAAGCACACATCTACCAATAATGACAGTTTCCACTTTTATTATTCCATATGATTAACAAAAAGGAAGATGACATAGCTATAGTTCCCTATCTTATTTTTGATCCTCCCCCTTTTGCGATGCTGGGACACTTGCATGTGTTAAGTAACTTTACAGCATTGGTCTATGTTACAAAGACAGCTCTGTGGAAAGGTAACAGCACAAACAGCTCACACATCTCCCAAAACAAAACAAAAACAGAGACTGGTTTTACCTGGAGGAAGGCTAACACCATAGCAGATCTGCTGAGCTTTCTACTCCACTGCATGTCATTTAAAGGTTTTTCATTCAATCAGAGAGAGGTTTCACCAGGCTGCAATTCTATGCACACCATCTTAGGAGAAGACCCTACTGAACACAGTGGGGCTTACTTCAAAGGGAATGCACACAAGGCTCAGACCAGCACAAGTGCAGATTTTTTTTTCTTTTAAAAAACTCATAAAGACCAATTAAGTGACAACTTAAAACTCGGAATGTACATAATCAAGGCCAGGAATGTAGCACCCCAAATTAAAACAAACTCCAACCCCATCACCCCTGCATTAGCCCAAGAATCCTGAACCAATGGAACGTTCCCACTGCCCATACTTGAACAGACAAGTACAGTACAAGAATTAAGTGCTTAATTACCAACATTTGCACTCAAGGATATATTACTGGTTAATTGCTAACATGAACTGAGTTTCTAGAGCACAAGCGCCACACCCCAAAATACATGCAATCATTGGTGAATTTAGTTTTTTTATTAAAAGATTAAAAATAAAACATTTGACAAGCTAATATACATACCACAATAAATCCAAATGCACTAGAAGATGTGCATAAGAAACAATTCTAGAAGGCACCCTGCCACCAATATTTAGTTGCTCACCTAATTCCAGTCTGGCCTCTAGTTTTCTCTCCCTTCACTGAAGGCAAGATCCTAGACCACTAAACTCTTCATTAGACTAGCCTCACCAATCCCTTTCAGGGATTTTCCTTTTTATGCTATCACTAGAAAAACTGAAGTTGTGCACAGACAGTTAAAACTTAATACCTTTTGTTGCATTGAAGTTTTCAAATGCACAACAGCTTCTGCCTAACCAAATAAAAAAGGTAGTGATATCTGGGCCACTTATTAGGGCCAACCCCCCACCCCAGAAAAACCCAAAAGAAACATAGAAATAAGTTGCAAAACACTGTTATAGATCATCATCAAAAGAGCTCTCTGCTTGCACGCTTCCATCCTTTTAAATCCCACACCCCTAATAAAAGAAACCAGGGCTTACAAAACTCATCCCTCACACATACAGATGAAATGTTAGCACATCCAGCTATTAGCCTGTCAGGGTTTGACAGTGTAAGAATGCCATCTATACAGTCTTGAAATACAGCAATATCACAACACAAATGCACCATCTGAAATCCTCACCGTCTATATTCCATTGGCTAGAAGAACACAGTGCTCAAGTATTCTCCCTATAGGTAGATCTTCGTTGGTTCCTTTGTCACAGTTCCTTTACTACCAAGGTCTCCACATAGATTTGGAAAGGCTGGAGGAAGGCATGTTGTGCGTCCTAGACCTGTCCAGTCCATCCAAAGAGATGTGGCTTTGCTCAGCCTCTGTGTCTTCAAGATCAGAGCAAACTTCTTCGCTGGGAGAAGGCGAAAGAAGAGGTGAAGTGGGACTGGGCAGGCTTAGAACTCCAGGAGATGCTCCAGGTATTTGAGGGAACCCTTCACCGCTAGGCCACTGGCTGACAGAAGGATCCGACAAGACGTCCACAATGAGGTCCTGGAAACTGCCTTCATTCAGAGGCATGGACTCCAGAAGGTGATTCAACAGCTCCGCTGCAATGGTGGAATCAATCCCAGGGCAGTTGGAAACAAATGTATGAACTTCATGCATGCACTGAATGTACCCAGCTGCAAATCGCTCACTGGCCTCCCGCTGCAGTTTGTCACTATCTGAGACCGTCAGCAGACAAGGAAACAAAACAAAGCAGGAGTCAAAGAACAGTCAATCATATATACAATTCGGTTTTCTCATCCTCAAATATAAATGAAGCTATTTCCTCTACAATACACTTTCACAGGTCAAGAACCTTCTAAACTGAGGCACTGAATAGTCAAAATGCCTCCTCACTCATGATGGCGGACAAAAATGAAGTATATTGGGGAAAATGTTAAGTTTTCATTCAGTGGGATTGGTGGGCTACCACTGGAAGAAGTGGCGTGCCTGCAACATAAGTCTTTATGAACCTTTATGAATACCCCAAGAACTTGATTAAGGCGAGAATATTTATTTAAAGTATTTATACACCCCCTTTTTCTCAGGCAACCCAGAACTCATTAATCTGGACTGAGTTCCATTTGTGTAGAATGTTTCATCCCAGGCCTCATGCAAAACTCAGCCAATTTGCAGAAACTGTGGAATCACAGCATGAAAAACATGGACCAAATTGCAATGACAGACAAATCATAAAAGCCACCTTTTAACATACACACATTCTCCCAGATCTCTTCACCCCAAACATCATCCCATCAGCTGCATTCTGCGGAGTGGCCTGTTCCCCTGGAACGCCTTAGAAACAGTCGCCAGCAGCCATTGGGAAGTGCCACAGGGGAATGCCCCAGAGCATAATGAGATGGCAGCTTTTGCCCAAACCATGTGGGAGCGATGTTCAAATTATCAATGGCTCCATTAATTTGGAGAAAGGATTGTATAGTCTGCTCTCCAAAACAGAGGAATAAAAATGCAAAAAAATAAAATAAAAAAATCCAAGCAGCAAGAACCAAGAGGAAATGAACTGGGCCACACTTTTCTTTCTCCATCAGAAAAAGACATAGCTTGTTGTCCACGAAAATGGCAGCGAGAAACACAATACAGAAGTGAAACATTGTTAAAGTTGGGGGGTGGGGAGGACAGCCCGGAAGGCTCCCAGTAACAAACTGTTTTGGCTGCAGGTACAGTCTGGTGCTCTCTTCCTCCAACTTTGGGAAGCCACGCAAGGCACCCCTCGCCTACTCTCAGCAGCCCCATGTGGTGCCTTCAACAACCCCCTTCGATTTAACCGAGTGTCTCCCACCCACCCCGTCCGTCCGAGGCTCTTTGGCTCTGCAAGGGCCGGCAGTGGGTGGGCACTCACCCAGAGACTTCCTCTCCCCCCCCGTCGCACAGCCCCACCTCTGCCCCAAAGCCGGAGAGTTACCTCCGCGTCCGCCAAGATCAGCCGCAGCTCTTGCAGGCTCTCATTGATCCGCGCCCGCCGCTTCTTCTCCACCAGCGGCTTCCTCGCCTGCCCAAAAAGAGGAGAAAAAGAGATGCCGCTCGTCACCGCCGCGCGCATTTTGCAGGCCTCCCACGGCACTCCTGCCCTCCTTCCCCACCAGATCCGCGGCTTCCTCGGCATCGCTCACCTTCCGGTCTCCTTTGGCCTCATAGAAATCCTCCTCGTCCCGGCTCGGGCGGGTCTTGCTGGGCCGAAAAGAGGGCGCCATGGTCGGATCGGGGTGCAATGCAGCAAAGGCAGGACTACGCAGGGGATAGGCAAGTCGGGCGGGATTGCCGGGGGGGGGGGGGGGGGCGGGGAGTGGGTGGAGAGGGAGGCGGCGGCAGGGAAATAACAGTGCAAAAAAAGAAGGAATTTGCTACCGCCAACTCGAACCAGACTCAGCCCCACTCCCCCGCCCCCTTGCGGTGCGGCCGCCCCAGCCTTATTTATAGCCTCTGATTTGCATCTCAATGAGCCTATTGGCCGCGGCGCGCGGAAAGGAAGCCCGAACCTTGGACGAAACTACCAATGGGAGGCGGGCGCTTTGTCTATCGTGGGCCGTTCGAAACTCCTTGCCTGGTGTAGCGGAGAGCCGGGCTGGGGGGCAGGCAGCTTCAATGTACAATGCGCCTTATAATGTTGCTTGCCGTTAGCCTCTGCCAGATCTTTGCTGTGCGATTTCTCTCGCCTTTCTTCCCTTCCAGCTGTACAGCTGCAGTTTAGCTCTTCCACAAATAGGTTACAGGAAGACTGTGCTGCAACAACGGTAGCTGTAGAACAAAGTTTGAGCAGAAAACAATAGTACAATAAAATTGAAATCCCGTGGCACCTTAAAGACAAACAGCGCTTAGTTTATATACCAAACAGAGTTCCAGACTGGTAGCCCGTTAGTCTGCCGAAACGAAACGAAACAGGATGAATAGAATTTGTTTCAGCATAAAATGGGGGATCAGGTTTGACCGTCAAATGCATGGAATCATGTTTCATCAGAGGCAGGAAAGCTTATGTTGAAGTTAGTTCTGGTCATAATCTCTTAATTGTCCTTGGACTTCTGATTTATTTCACTGGTTAGCATAGGAATCCTGTGGCTCATCCATTCCAGTGATACATCACTCCGATAGTGTTAGAGCCATATTTTGACAGAGATTTCTGCATGCATGTTCGAGAACAGAAGCACCAGTGATACGGGAAGCAAAAACATTTCTTGGGCTTCGGGGATGTGCTTTGGGAGGGAGAAGGCTGTATCTTCAAACAACTGATAGCCTTCAAGTAGTCATTCAAGTGTTCTGTGTATGGCCATGCCTTCTGGATCACATTTTACCTTTAGATTGTGCTTCTTGTTTTTATTTTACTTTATTTCATTTATATCCCCCTTTCCCCCAAAATGGAGACCCAAAGTTGTTGTTGTTCAGTTGCACAAAGTAGCTTATAATATTCTCTGCTGCTCCATTTTATCATAGAATCATAGAGTCACAGAGGTGGAAGGGGCCATCACAGGCCATCTAGTTCAACCCCCTGCTGAATGCAGGATCAGTCTAGAGCATTTTATCCTCATAACAGCCTTGCAAGGTAGGTTAGGCTGAGTATGAGTATCCCAAATCACCAAATGAGCTTCCATGGCAGAGTGGTGACTCAATACCTAGTCTGACACTTTGAGATCCTAGTCTGACACTAAAATCACTACACTAGTTTTGTATACGGTCTTTATGGAGTCAGAAGCACTTTCATCCAGTCTTTATTTATTATTTATTTATTTATTTATTGTTCTGAGCTTAACAAATAGTCAGATGAAGCTTAACATAGCTTCCTAGTGAGATGTTTCACATTACATCTAATGCATTCAAGGCAGCTTCTGATTACATTTATATTTGAATTTATATCCCGCCCTACCCCGAAGGCTCAGGGCGGCTCACAAGGGCACCATGTGCCAAGGTCAAAACAGTAATACATGATTAAAACAATAAATTACAATAAAACACAATAAAAATTTACAAACAAATTTAACAGTTGTTGTCAACTGACAAAGATCGGACTATTCTCTGTTTCAGTTTTTCTCTTCTGAATAATTGTTTGTAGAAGCATGTGGTTTCCTGCTGGGGCAGAGAGGAAGGAAGAAAAGAACCAGGGAAGCCAATGCGTTGTCATTATCAGAGTGCTACCTGACTAGAACTGGAGAGATGCAGATCTAGATCTTCACTTAGTGATCACTTAGTGATCTCCCACACTAACCCACCTCAACTGGTTGTCATGTGAGTCAAAGAGGAGAAGAGCCAGGTTCACTGCCCTGGCCTCTTTGATGGGATAAAAATGGATAGTTTCAGGGAATGACATTAAGGACTTGGGCAAAGCAATGGTCAAGGAATATCAAGTGGTTGCTACACTAAGGCTTCCATCAGTACAACATTGCATGCTGATCAGTTGTGGGAGTCACAGAACACTGTAGTTGCTCAAGTAGAAAAATTCCCACTATGTGCCTGACAAATCTGCTAAGCATAATGTGCTCATTGCTCATGAAAAGCATCACTCCATGCATGGTGCAATTTATTATTTATTAATTAGAGCTTTTATATCCCACCCATCCACATGGCTCAGTGCTATGCACGCACCCCTTCTAGAAAGCAAGGCATCCATGCCATCATAGTACTCTGGGCAGGGGTCCTAGGGGAAGATGGAAACCATGCTTCCACACTTAACATTCCCTGTCTCTTTAGTTGTTCCCTATCTCCGCAAATACCAAACAACTGTTATCAGGCTTTAGCTACCTGAGGGTTTTGAATCCAAAATAATCATAGATTACTCTCTCACACACACACACACACCAAGGACCCCTCTCTTCCCTCACTGACACAGGGGTGGGAAGGGGCCTGGAAAAACTTCTAGAGCAGCTCTCAGAAATTAAACAAACAGTTATAACAGGATTAAGCGTGAACCCCACATGTCCACAATATCAGCTGTGGAATGGTGTTCTTTGAACTTTTTCTTCATTCACAGCCTATTGGCTGTTCCCCTACTTGTCAAGTTTTCCTTCTCTTGACCAGTGTTGCCTTCTTGTCAGTTTGCTTTCTTCTCCTCTATTGGGTCCTGCTTATTCTCTTGGACTGAGTTCTTGCTTTCATCAGGTGATTCCTTGCTTTCGCTCCCAATCAGATGATTACTCGCTTTCTCTCTGGATAGGTTAAGGTCCTCCTGTCACTTGCTGTTTCTCCTCTGCTCCAATGGCAATTTTATTGTAAATTACGGTGGCATCCTTGAATGTTCAAACACTAGAAAAAATGTTCACTTTTCCCTGAATGTTGTAACTTGGATTACGAGTACATTGCACACATGAATGATCTCATGCTACTGCTTAGGAGACGTGTTTTGGGGAAGGGTATTGTGTTGCCTAAGTAGGTAATGATGCCTTGTCCCAGGATTCTGAGCATGTTCCAATAGCTGCTGGTTGTCTAGTGTGGTGATTAATGTAGCTGACTCCACAGAAACAGAAGTAATATTTGCTCATAACATGTCTTGTTTTCAGTGATTCATGCCTTACCCCTGACCTTGGGGCGTATGTGACATTGCCACTATCCCGTGAGTTCAGTGCATACACTTGAAAAGCCAGAAGTAGCACCTATACTTGCAATTATGTGGTAGAAAGTGCTGTCACAACCAAATCATGGTGACCCCATAAGGTTTTCAAGGCAAGAGACAAGCAGAGTTGGTTTGCCATTGCCTTCTTCTACATAGCAGCCGTGGATTTCCCTGGTGGTCTCTCATCCAATCAGAACCGACCCTGCTTAGCTTCCGAGGTCTGATAAAATCAGGCTAGCCTGGGCAATCCAGGTCATGGCATACTTGTAATATTGTAAATTGTAATTACGTTTTAATAAATTGTAATTAAATTGTAAATACGTTTCAAATTTGAAATTACAGGGAAATCAAAGGGAAATTTAAAACATGGCTAGGCATGCTGAAAAATCAACATGGATATACGTCAACTGGACAGTACAAAATAAAGAAAAGACAGGAACAGTACACTGAGGAACTATACGAAAGAGATGAAAAGATGACAGACAGACCCCCCCCCCCTCCAAGAAGAATCTTTTGAAGAAGAACCTACAGTGGAAGCTGCAATGAGAGCAATCGGGAGAAACAAATCTCCAGGAAAAGATGAAATATCTGTAGTTATTCCAAGACACAGAAACAGTCCAACAAAATCTTAACAAGAATATGCCAACAAACATGGAAAACAAAGCAATGGCTCACAGACTGGAAACACTCAATCTACATTCTAATTTATGTTTTAATGTAACTTATCTGTTTTCTTATGTAAGCCGCCCTGAGCCAGCTCTGTCTGGGAGGGCAGGGTAGAAAGTCAATAAATAAATAAATAATAAATAGAGAGAGAGATCAAAGACTTGCAGCAACTATTGGACCATCACATTAATTTCTTGCAAGTAAAGTAATGCTCAAAATCTTATGAAAAAGAGACTTATCATATATGGAATGAGAAATGCCAGATGTTCACGCTAGATTCAGAAGAGGAAGAGGCACTAGAGATCATATTGTAAATTTAGGTTGCTTACTGAAGCATACAAGAGAATTTCAGAAGGAAATCACTTTGTGTTTCATAGATTACAGCAAAGCTTTTGACTGTGTGGATCATGAAAAGCTATGGTTGGTTTTAAAAGTACATCTGATTGTTTTGGTGTGCAACCTGTAATCTGGACAAGATGCTGCTATTGGGACAGAATATGGAAAAACAGAATGGTTTCCAGTTGGCAAAACTGTCAAAACTCTTTAATCCATATTCAAAACATATCATAAGGAAAGATGGATTAGATTTAGATGAAGGTGAAGTGAAAACTGGTGGAAGGAACATAAACAATTTTAGAAATGCAGATGACACCACTTAGTGGTGATCTCTACCTCTTCAGCCAACATTCTGGGACCATAGGATTGCTCTGTTGATGTGAACAGACATAGGATATTAACTGTGAATGGATACTGTATTATTTAAGCTCCCAACTCCAGTTTGAGAAATTCCTGGAGATATGGGATGGAGTTTCTGGAGGGCAGATTTTTGGAAGAGGAGGGAGCTCAGCAGTTATGTGATACCATAGAACAGGGGTGGCCAAAGTGTGGCTCGGGAGCCACATGCAGCTCTTTCACACATATTGTGCGGCTCCTGGCAGGGCAGCTGGGGAAGCACTGGGGAAGTGAAGGGGAGGCATGATTGGTCTTCCCTTCCCTAGCCAGTGTTCCTCTCCCTTGGTAGGCTTGAGGTGAGGGGGGAAGAAAGAAAGCAATTTTAACTCCCACACACACAGCTTGGAGAAAGCATTTGTCTCTTTAAATCCCTTCTTCAAGCCAAGCCAGCTGGTGTGGGGGCATGGCAGGGGTCGGAGAACACTTTTAAAGTTAAGGTTGCTTTCTTTCCACCTCTCCCTTCCTCCCTAACTCCCTGTTTATATTCTCTCCCCCCTTCCCCCTCCCTCATCTATTTGCTTTCTTTCCACCTCTTTCTTTTCACCTTTCTTCTCTCTCTCTTCCTCCCTTCCTCCCCCTGCTCCATCTATTTGCTTTTTTGTTTCTGTTTCTCTCTCATTCTCTCTCTCTTTCTACTTCTTTCATTCTTTCCACCTTTTTCTTTCTCTCTTCCTTCTGACCCCCCCCATTTATTTGCTTTTGTAGTTTCTTTTTCTCTCTTTCTTTCTTCCTCCATCCCCTCCCTCCCCATCTATTTTCTTTCTTCATTTTTCTCTTTCCCCCTCCCTCACCCATCTATTTGCTTTCTTTCCACCTTTCTTTTTCTTTTTATCTTTCTTCCTTCCCTCTCCCTCTCAATCTATTTGCTTTCTTTGTTTCTCTCTCTGTGTGTTTCTTTCCACCTCTTTCATTCTTTCTTTCCACCTCTCTCTCAGACAAATAAATATCATTAACAAACAAATATCATTGGACAAATAAATATAATTATCAATATCTGTTTTTACTTCTTTTGTTTTTATTTTTGGTAGTCTCTTTTAATATTAATAAAAAGCAAATGTGCATATTCTTAAATAAAACCATGTGTTTAATATTTGTTCATGTATTGTGGCTCTCAAGCATCTGACATTTATTCTATATGGGTCTTATGTTAAGCAAGTTTGGCCACCCCTGCCGTAGAATCTACCCTCCAAAGGTGCCTTTTTCTCCCAGAGAAGTGATCTCTGTAGCCTGGTGAGCCATTGGAATCCCAGGAGAACTCCAGACCCCATCTGGTTGTTGGCAACCCTAAAGCTTCATTCTGGTGCACCCAGGTTAATTTTTTCTCCTTTGCTCTGGTTCATTTTTGCTCCTTTGCATAATCTACTGTTGTCTGGATATGCTATTAGCCATCAGTAGGGATGGGCACAAACTGGTAAAATGTAGAGCAGAGTGTGCAGCTGTACTAGTGCAATCAAAAAGTGCCCAGCAGAATCCAGTGCCATTGTGGCAATGCCAGCTCAACAGGACTGATGTGAAGTACAGAATCATGATCCAAGCAAGCCCAGCACAACCAGTTCAGTGTACAGAATGCTTAGCAGAACCCAGTGCCACTGTGGCAACGCAAGCAAAAGAGCACTGATTTCATACCAGAGAATCCCTGCAGTACAAACTGAAGGGGGGGGGCATTTTTTCAAGCCCAGCACAAGTTCAGTCTACAGGTTCAAGGCCAGTTCAGTCTACCAAATGCCCAGCAGAACCCAGTGCCATTGTCACAATGCAAGCTTAAAAGGACTGATCTCAATGCACAGTGCCAAAAGAAATCCAAGCAGGGGGGTTGCAAGCCCAGCTCATCCGGTTTCAAAGTGCAGAATGCCCAGCAGAACCCTGGCCACAAATTAAAAGCTTCAATGTAGACAAAGAAGCTTTATAAAATAACCAAAAATATTCTGTAAAATTACCCGATGAACCAAAAATGAATAATAATGTGTAATTCAATGTATCTACAGAGGCTTTATGACATAGGCTACTTTACAGCATTAGAAAAGTGTACATATAAGAGTTTAATTGTGAAAACAGTGTTATGATATTGTATTTTTCCAGAAATTCAATGTATCCATGTATTCTTTAATAGAGATAGATCACAAAATGCCAGTAAAGCTGTTTTTATACCATATATGCCTGTATAAATATAAGAAAACCAATTTTGTAACAGAACTGATAGAGTTTTATACTGAAAATGAACTCAGCCTGAGAGTTCATTCAAAGGTGAAAGGAGTCTGGGAGTATGGCCCAAAAAAAGTAAACAAAAGATCAATCAAATATAATGAGCGCTGCACCTGCATTGTGGGAGCTGAGACGCAGCCAAGTAGCATCCTGTGTGTCAAATATGTGATTGATGACTGACCAGACAAAGAAAAATGAACTGAGCATGTCTAGGTGATGTCAGAGATGATGTAAAGTGAGGAGGAGCAAGAAGAGTATATAAGTCTGCTTTCTGTATTTGCTCATTGAACACCCACGCTGAATTTTAGCTGTGAGGTGCTCCTTATTCGAATAAAAATTCTTTTGTTACCCTTTACTGCCTGGATGATTGTTTTAACTGTGTGGTTTATCGGCTAGCCACACGTCAAAGAACCTTAGCGCCCTCGGGGTGTTGGCAACATAGTGAAAAGGAAGAAAAGTGCATATTTATTTATCTATAAATTACCCATTCATGTGTAATGTGGAGGGTTTTTTTTTTAACAGACAGTGGAGCAAACAAGAAAGGAAAGGTAAATCCACCCCCTCATCTCAATTCCCTTGGGAGCTTTAGGGAGCAACCTAAGCAAGTTTACTTGGAATGACGTTCCATGTAATTCTGTTTATTTATTTATTTGCTTCATTTATATGTAAGCCCAAAGAGGTTAACATAGCTCTCTCCTCCTCCATGCTACCTTCACAGCAACCCTGTGAGGTAGGTTGATTGAGAGTGTATGACTGGTCAAAAGTCATCTAGCCAGCTTCTATAGCCGCATGAGGATTTGAATCTGGGTCTCCCAGATTCTAGTCCAGCACTGTAATTACTACAAGGCAATGGTTGTCAATAGGGCTTACTCACTAGAAAGTGGCCTTACGATTGTCACCATTAGCATTTTTCATCCAGCCTGGGTCATTTCTAAAATTGGACCAAGGCTGGGAGAAACAAATAGCATCTACCAACTTAGTTCTGTGAGCTAGGTGTGGGGTTGGATTTTACTTTCCTCACTCACAAGCTCTGTTTTCAGTAAAAAGTATGCACACATAGAGATTTAGACTAAATAAGGGAACATGTGAATAAATGTACATGGATTCTCCCATCATTTCTTTTTAAATCTTATTAAAAGGGGATTAGACAGATTCATGGAGGATAGGTTTATCAATGGTTACTAGCCATGGTAACTAAAAGGATCTCCCTGTGTTCAGAGGCAATAAACCTCTGAATACCAGCACCAGGAGGGAACATCAGGGGAAGGCCTCAATATGCCTTGTTGTTGGACTTCCAGAGGAACTGGTTGGCTACTGTGTGAGACAGGATGCTGAACTAGATGGGCTATTGCCCTGATCCAGCAGGGGTCTTCTTATTATGTCTTATTTGGCCCAGAGTTTTTCCTTAGAAAAAGTGGGATGCAAGAAATATGGTAAAAATCATTAAGGTATTTCCAGCTCACCTAGAAAGCTGAAATTTAGTAGCCGATGGCACACTTAGCACTACAAGAGTTTGAAAGTAACTTTAAAAAGAAATGTCCAACAGTCAAAACTTCCAACATGAAGTATACAAGTCATCATTCCAACACTTAGCAAAGCTGCCTATAAAACAGAGTGTGATGCCGCAGAGTGAACATTCTATCACCTTTTCAGACTTCCATTTAGGAGGTGGGGGCAATGTTCCCTCTAAGTTGTGGAGTCTTATGAGCAAAATTTCAACTTCGTGAGCTCCTGGCATTAAAGTTGTGAGTGATTGATTTGGCTGCTGCATAAATTAGTTTGGTCTGGAGCCCTCCTTCCTGAGCTAAGGCAAAAATATGTGAGCGGGAGGCTAAAAAAACTGTGAGCTAGCTCACACCAACTCAGCTTATAGGGAACACTGGATGGGGGTATTCCCAGTTGCAGCCAACAGCATGCACCTATGCTTGCCTTGCATGATGCAAGCTTTAAGTGTGTATTTATTTGCACAATTACACACTTTCATCTATGATTGGTTCATTTTAAAATGACATTATTTTAAACAGAATTAGAAACCAGTGTCTTCATAATCTTACTCTGATGTTACCTTGGCCCAGTTAGAAATCAACAGCTACCATTCTGGAGAAGGAAACAAGAATGACTGAGACATTCAAAAAAGCAAGTGCTGAGAGTAAAGATCATGACAAAATGGCGATCAGGATACACGGCAACCCGCTAGATTGCCTTTTAGAGTTGAGGACTGGGAGGCACTGTTTTGCAGTGGTTTTGGTCCTGCCTCAAAGGTAGGTCTAAGAAAGGTGCTGCTGCTAGGTGAATGCTGCTCACTTCCTTTGCCTTTGGCCTATGGGGTCCCATAAGGTCCCATCTTGTCCCCTGTGTTCTTTAACATCTACATGAACATGCTGGGTGAGGTTATCCAGAGATGTAGGCTGGGTTGTCACTAATATGCAGATGACACTAAGCTCTGTCTTGGACTTCCACCTGATCCCAGGCAGGCTGTAGAAATCCTAAACTGGTGCCTGGAGGCAAATCCTAAACGGGTGCCTGGGGGCAGTTTTGGAATGGATGCAGTCTAATAAACTAAAGCTTAATCCCCACAAGACGGCAGTGCTGCTGGTGAGCGGAAGGTCTGATCCAGGATTTAAGGTGTCACCTGTTCTGAATGGGTTTGCACTCACCTTTAAGGAATAGGTCTGTCGACTGGGGGTGCTCTTGACCCAGGCCTACTGCTGGATAAGCAGGTGGAAGCTGTGGCCAGGAGTGCTTTTTACCAGCGGTAACTGGTTAAGCCATCTGCGGGTCTTTCTGGGCAGAAAAGATCTGCGTGCACTGGTAACATCTAGATTAGATTACTGCAAAGCGCTCTACATGTGGCTGCTTTTGAAAAGTTTTCAGAAATTCCAGTTGTCCAGAATGCTGCAGCCAGGATGTTGATCGAAGTGGGTCATAGGGACCATATCATTCGAGCCTTGATCCATCTACACTGGCTCCCAATTTGTTTCCGGGCCCTAATTCAAGGTGCTGTTATTGATCTTTAAAGCTTCACCTGGTTTGGGACCAGCATACCTGAAGGACCATCAGTTCCTCTACAAACCTGCCCAACTGCTGTGGTAGAGTTGCCAGCTGGCAACCAGCAGGGAATTGCAGGGGTGTGTGGACTTACTTTTTGTGTGTGTTGTGCTGATGCCATTATGTCACTTCTGGCATGATGCCATTGTGCAGGGGCAACACTCTAATATACGCCCAAAACTCTATGGTTTAATCATAGAGTATAGGGTAAATGCTAGAGTGGTGTCATTTCCAGGTTTTGTTGTCTGCTTGGCACCAATCCCCCCTCCTCATTTTCCTGGCACTTTTCCCACACTGCAAAAAGGGGGAGACTAAACTTCAACCCAGAAAAACCAGGTAACCAAGAAGGTTGTCAACACGTCTAATAACAGAATAAATAATACACACCATAGAGCTACAATTGACCTTGCTTACAGAGATATTTGGACCATGAACAGCTTTAGTCTGAATAATGGTTTTTGATGGTCCTAATTAATTCCAAAAATGAAGTCGAACTTATCTAATTAATGAATTGGCCCTACTTACTGTAAGTTCTTTAAAGCTTAGGTCAGAAATGCCATATTTTATATTGTGAATAATTTTACTTTATGGTGTATATTTTAATTATTTGTATCACCAAGGAAGGCCTTGTGGCCAAGATGCATTTGCTTTTAATGGATTTTTTAAACTATTTGTTATGCTTTGTTAATTCAATATATGTAAAACCATTGTTATGTATTCTGTTATTAATCCTATTTTTCCCATGTTACCCAGATGAGTGGTAGCAGGCAGAAGGGTGGGAGGTCTCTCTGTGCCATGATCACCTGCTTTGAGTGCCCCGCTTTCTGAAGCAAGATGGGTGGCAATCTGAGAGAAGGCCTTTTTGACATGGCATCAAGATTATGGACATTCTTCTGTTTCCAGATTCTAACCACTACACCACACGCAATGAAAATGCAAACGTCCGGTACCCAGTTTCATAGGCTTTGCAAGCCACTTTTGAGATGAGACCGTCACCTGCAGGTTGGGAAACGCTGTTCTGATTTGCTGTTTTCAGGATTGTATATGTATTTTTTGTATTTTTGCATTTTGTGTCTGTGCGTGTGTATCCGTGCCTGTGCCTGGAAGTCATGGCAACCTCCTACTGGGGCACAGAGGGTGTTCAGAGAAATGGCTTGATAGCTTGCCCCTGATGATCTTTGGAGGTCTCCCATCCAAATACTTGCCAGGGATGGCCCTGCTTAGCTTCCAAGATTTTAACTGGGGGGGTTTGTGAAGTATTTTTATTATGCTTGCTCTAATTGTTAGCTGCCTTCGTGGCCCTGATTGGGCAGAAAGGTGAGATATAATTAGTGTAAATAAAGTAGTAATAAATAAAGAAGATCTTTGAATATACTTGGAAGCATGGTGTAGGACACTTTAACATCAGAGGCAGCAAAGAGTTGACAAGAACAATAGTTCTCTAGGGGTACCATCAGGTAGGTAGCAAACACATGCAAGCTTCCCTCTAATGCAGACTGTGATTAGTTCTCTTTTTGTGTCATTGTACACCACCACACATGCTTCACGACAGTTGTGAAGAGGAACTGTTGAGAAGATAAGTGCTTGGGAGTGAATAACTCTCATTCATAAGATGCATTATTATTGTACTGCTTTCTTTGCCATTGTTTCCTTTCCTGAAGTGCATACTAAAAACCATCCAAGTATCTGGGCTACTTCCAGTGTAATCCTATACAGAGTTACTCCAGGCTATGCTCTGCTCTGCAAAGGGTTGTGCTGTCTGTCTACTAAATGTTATTCCCTCCCCCCCAAAAGAGAGAGAGAGAGAGAGAGAAAAGAGCTTGTCTTAAAAGTTTCTATAGTCAGAATTCCAGACTTAAAATGTTGGCATTGCCAAGTGCTGGCATGTCAGTCAAAGAGTTTTTAAGGTATGTGTCCTGAGCAAAGGACCTGCCAAAGTTGTAAAAAAAATTGCATTTTTATTTGGGAGTCTCTCAAGATGTCCCATGAATGCCTAACCAGCTACCTCTTAGAATTCACCCTCTCTCTACCAAAACACTTGAAAAGTTAAATAGCTGGCCTTTTATGCCAAGTACTCATTTAAATTTTTAATATGCTGAAAACGGCACCAACGATTATCCCTGAGGAAATATCCCTTGGGTCTTTCTGACTCGACTAGCCCTTATGAATAAATTTCCATTTGCTCTATAGGAATCTGCAGTTTCCAGTCTATTATGGAGTGACAGGCCATTGTTTCACAGCAGTCACATGTTCGTTGTTATTAATGACATAGGAAATATGAGGTCATTACTAAGAAGAGCCTAAGAAAGACCAGTAGCGGACTATGATCATAAGCAAAACAAAGTAGTATCTTGGGGGACTGTTACCATGCTCCACTTCCCATGATAAATCTCCTTAATGTTGCCTTTGAAAAAAAAGCCCCAGCAAACAGTTGCATGGATGAATGGTGTGAAGGTGCAATATACTTCATAAAGGACAGTTGCCTTCTGTTTTTCATTCCAACTCTACAGAACCAGGGAAATGCTAATCGCCACTTTGGGGTCAGGAAGCAATTTTCTTCAGGCCAATTTGGCCAGGGATCCTGGAGGGTGGGTTTTTTTGGGGGGGAGGGGTTGCCCTCTTCCAGGTATAGAGCAGGGGTCACGGGGGGGGGGGGAGTTCTGAATTTTAATTTCCTGCATTGGGGGTTGGACTAGATGACCCTTAGGTCCCTTCCAATTCTATGATCCCCCCCCCCCCACTGTGATTGTGCATGCCAATTTTAGATGTTACAATTTTCTGTAAATGTATTTTATTAATGCTTGGCAATCATTTTCTCATATATGAATATATACCATAATGGTATTTAAATATGGCAGCAGAAATTCATTGCCAGAGGATGTAGTGGTGGCCACATGAATAAACAGCTTTAAAGGGGGATTAGATATATTCTGAGTGAATTCAAAGAAGTATCATTTAAGAGCAATCACTATTTTCTTAACAGGCTACTCAAAACAATGTGTACATGCATGTTTCTCGCCTAGAAAGAGGCACCGTATGGCTCATCTTGATATACTGAAGGCTTTTTCTCCCTTCCTCACTCGTTTTTTGGCCACCTACTTCCCTTAAACTAAAGAATGAAATACTCTGGCTTTGTGAATGTAACTTGATGCTGATGACAGTTGGCAGCTGCAGTTCTCTCAACAGACTGAATCAAATAAAAGCATTAAGGTCCTGTCCCCAAGGAGAACGACAGGTGTTCATTCTGCCTTCTTTGTTTCTTCTCCCCTCACCCCATGCATGTCATATTTTTACTAGACGAGAAAATAAAATGTGTCTATTGTGTGTGAATACATCACAGACAGAGACAAATAAGATGTATAAAAAGATATAGGGGAAAAAATGTGCACTGGTAAATATTTGCCAGCATCTGTGGTCCTACTTAGCATAATTTTCATTTTACATTCTGGACTATTAATTATTTCTCTTGGTGAAGCACCAACTTGTTTTTCATGTTTGCTTTATTACCTTTTTTGTATTGTTTTACATTGTTGTTACCTGTCCTAGGATGCATGGGAGAAAGGTGGTTATATAAATATTTTGTAATCCCGTTACTGATTGACTTAAAAGTGTTTGTTGGGGTTTTTTCCCCATTATCCATGTAATCTGCCTTGGGTCTCAGAGACAAAGGCAGACTATAAATTGAAGTAATAATAACAACCATAACAACTGCACTGAGTAGCCAAGCATGCCTGCCTGTATGTGCGCACACGTACCTTTTTTTTTTTGCCATCAAGTTGCAGCCAATTTACAGGGCCGGCTCCAGGTGCTTCTGTGCCCTAGGCGAGGTGCAGATGCCAACCTCCCGGTGAGGCCTGGAGACCTCCCAGCTGGCTGCCTCCTTGCCCGCCCTCTCCACCCCCTTCACCCCACTGCCCTCGCGTGAGTCTCTCTCCCGGTGTCCCGGGCCGCTCCCTCCTAATGCCTACCTTTCGTCTCTGTGGATCTTAAAGTGCCTCTTTGCCAAGGGGGGTGGGGGAGCAGCGGGAGGGGGGAAAGTTTGAGAGGGAAGGGTGACAGGTGAGCCGGGGCTGCTGCTGCACAGGTACAATGTGGCCCCCTCTCCTCCCCCCCCTCACTGCTCCAGGGCTGACTAATTGGTGAAGGAGCAGCCAGCAAGGGGGGAGCAGAGGCAGCGAGTGGGAGACTCCCTTCCTCCGATCTATCCCGCTTCCCGCGGAAAAGACCGGAGGGAGTTTGATGGCCCCTGCCCGAAAGATCTGCTCCACTCCGTCCCCCAGCTGACAAGCAGAATCAGGCCACGCAGTGGCTGGCGCAACACCGGGGGTGCCCAGGGCCCAGCACGAGTGGGGAAGGGGCACAAGGGGGCGTCGGGAGGACATGCCCCCCTCCCCAGGGTCAAGGGATAGAGGCCCGCCAGCTCGGCACGACTGGGGGTGCCAGGAGGGGTCCGGCCGGAGGCAGAAAAGTTCTGGGAAGCTCCACGCCGAAGCCCGCAACAACTAGGAGAGCTGCGCTCGTCTCCAAAGCCCGTCTCTCCCGCATGTCGGGGGAGCAGCTTGGCACGGTGTCGGCTCCTTCCTCTCCTCGCAGGCCGGTCGGAGAGGCGCCATTGCCGCTGAGTCTGACGGGCAGCAGGATTAGGGGGCTTTTTTGGGGGGAGGCACAGTTCGGCGTGGCGCCCCCATCCAGGGCCTGCCGCCCTATCCAGGGCCCGGCGCTCTAGGCAAATGCCTAGTTCGCCTAGTGGGTGAGCCGGCCCTGGGTGAACCCATTCAGAGGTGGTTTGCCATTGCCTTCCTCTGCGACTCTGGTATTCCTTAGTGGTCTGCCATCCAAATGCCATCCAAATGCTGACCTGGGCCATCCCTGCTTAGTCTCTGAGGCCTGACGAGGTCAGGCTAGCCTGGGCCATCCAAGTCAGGGCTCTCATGCATGTGCACACACTGAAGTTTAGCATCATTTTCAGGCTTTTCGTATTTGATACTAATGTGTTGTTTGTATAATGCATCCTTCTAGAAAAGGAACAGGGATGCCAGATGTGCTTCAAATAGTTGCACCTGATGATCATAACCTGTCCTCGAGGCATAGTTCCTTGGAGGCAAGCAAAGGCCACTTGCGGTCTTCACACAGGAATGATGTACAGAAGTAGCTATCAAGCATTGTCCTATTTTATGTATCAGTGTTTGGTTCCTGGTTATCAGGATACATTTGCAAAAATGATATGGTATGGGGTTCTGGGCTGCACATGAAAATCAATGCATGCCTATCTTTGGAGACATGTGGTGGCCTAGACTGAGACTTTAAAATGTAAACTGATCACCACACACATAAAAAGGCTTTGAGGGTCTCTCATACTAGAAGATACGAAAAAAGTCTAAAATAAACTTGCTAGCTTAGAGGTGATTTCCAGAGCACATTGGAGATGTTCTCCACAGGTACAGCTATGACTTGCAAGGGTCTAACTCCTCATGGTGAGCAAAATTCCTGCTTTGTTCTGCATTGGATACCAGAGAAGAGTAAACAGCTGACCACTTCTGTAATGGAGCGGAAGAAGACTTCTTGGCTTCCCAGTACCATTTTCATTTTTAAACTAGAATTTCGAATCAATCCAATAGATTGGACCTTGGGTTGCTCATCTTTTTATTAGCCAAATGAAGAGTTGGTATTTGTTTGTTTGTATCATAATATCTCTCTTGAATTTTCAGAATAAGAATCAGGACTGAATTCTGTGTTTCACACTTGAATACCACCTTGTATTGACATGCAGCTGAGAATGTGTTAATCAAGCTCTGACACGAACAACTCTCATGCATAAATATCAGACATGTTCCAAATTCAGGCACAATTATTTCCAGCATTTGGGAGTGGTCACAGACTTTAATCTAGTGCCTTGCTGTCTGACTTCATTTTTCTAGGCATCGGCAGATGACAAGAACCGGGGCAGCCAGGCTAAGAGGGTGACTGGGCATCAGTGATTTGTGTGTGATAGGAATGTTGAGAGCAGGGTCATCCTGGTCATTGTTTTTGTGCTCAGTGTTTCTGTTTCCACTAGTCATTGTACTGCTTACTGGCTTTGGGAAGACTTTCTGAATCTATATATAACTATAGGCCCTGGCTGTTTGAGCTGCTCTATTAATGTGGGTCATGGTAATGCTAGGAATCAGCAGTAAAGCATTACTTGGATCCATGAGCAAATAACCAGGGTAGATGGCGGGGAAGCAAGAGCCTATGGCTTGTCTTCTCATAGGTAAGCAGGTTACAGTGGAAAATGCTTTGCTTGTACTAGCTGGCAGGCAGGGACGGCTGTGATATCCTGCCCTGCAGAAAGAAAGAAGGATAATAATTTATGTTATTTATGTAATGTTCTTATATTATTTAATCTCAGCAAAATTCCTGAAGTCAATATCTTTCCTCTAAGACCAATCTCCCTCTTCTTCCCAGCTTCTGTTAGCACTGGTTAAGGAAAAAGGAAAGCAACTCCTTCTATTTTTATATAAAGAAACTAGAACAGGGGTCTATGTTTATATGAAAAGGGAACATGTACAATTAATCAATTGCTTTATTTATACTCCACCTTTCTGACTGAAACTCAAGGCAGATTACAAAAAAAAGTAAAACACTGCAAGAAAAACAGTATAAAGTGGCATACAGCAAACAACATTTTTAATTTACAACATTAAAAAAAATGTCATAAAAACAAGGTAAAACATGCAGACCAGAGAGGTTATGCCCTGCCCCTTGCTGCCAGGGCCACGGGGGGGGGGGGGGGGGGGGGAAGGCCCTGATCATCCTGGGAACCTATGCAGCCAGACAATGTCATTTGTTTTCACATCTTTGAGTTGGGTCTTTATGGTATGAGGGTGGGGCAGAAAGATTCTTTCTCTAGAGGTCTGTGGTGACTCTCCACACCCATGTCTTCCTCCAGTGCGCTTACCCTATTTTTTCAGCTAGGTTTCACAAGGGAATGACAGTCCAGATGGGCATAAAATGTTGAAAGA
This sequence comes from Gekko japonicus, assembly GCF_001447785.1. Taxonomy (NCBI): domain Eukaryota; kingdom Metazoa; phylum Chordata; class Lepidosauria; order Squamata; family Gekkonidae; genus Gekko; species Gekko japonicus. The sequence continues at coordinate 591,516 of NW_015160222.1, read as the reverse complement.
AAATGGAGGACAGTGGGAGCACAATATGTGGCATTTAGGTGTGCTCACCTGTGCACTCTGCCTCTATAAAAATAAAATCAAACCTTACCTGCCTCCCCCCTTCCCCTTCTACAGTAGCTCAGGGAGCCAGGAAAGGAAGGAAAAGTTTGCTCACCTGCCACTTCACACCCCACAATGTCTACTGTTGGAGTGAGAATTTTAATTGCTGATAGAATAGGGATGCTTTGTCCCATCTACCTAAATCTGGCAAGAAGGAAGAAGATCCTGAGCCTGCTTGAGGGGATGGTGGGATACAAATGTAATAAAATAAATAAATAAATCTCAATTGGGGAGAGGAAAGGTGTTTGCTGTTGAAATCAAGGAAAAATACTGTCCTTGATTTCCTAATACATTCCTTGAGCATTAAGAAATAACACTGTTCACTTATGAACTTCAATGTTTGAATATCTTGTCCAGTACACCCAGGGCTTTTTTTGTAGAAAAAGCCCAGCAGGAACTCATTAGCATAATAGGCCACACCTAACAGCTGAAACTCATTAGCATATTAGGCCGCACCCCCATGTTACCAGAAGTGTGGTCATCCAGCCACACCCACCTTTTGCTTCTTATTCTGTTTACCTTGTTTGTTGTCAAAACCCAGGGCTTTTTTTGTAGCAGGAACTCCTTTGCATGTTAGGCTACACACCCCTAATGTAGCCAATCCTAATGAGTTTCTGCTGTTGGGCATGGCCTGTTATGCTAATGAGTTCCTGCTGGGCGTGGCCAACTCGGGAGCCAGCCAGAACTCCGTTCCTGTGCGTTCCTGCCCAAAAATAGCCCTGAGTACACCCATTTTTAATGGGTCAAGCACTGAGTAAACCTCTCCCTAAAGCACTGAGAGGTATGAACCCATGGTATGGGGAGCAGGAAGAAGTTGTACAATACATTGTAATGTAACATTCAATGGCCTCTTGAATACTAGCTCCCTTCCCTTATTATCAATAGAGCTTAAGCAGTTAGAAAGATAAACATTTTGATTGATTCATTATTTGAAGGATTCCGCTGACAAGGAAACTCTATGCTCAGACCCTGCATCAAGAGACATACTACCGTTCTACACCATCCCATCCCAGATGTGACTGCCTCTACCTGGTGGAAATACTTAAGCCATCACACAACACTGCCAGCAAATGGTCAGAGCAACATCATGTGCAAAGATGTTGCTCCATAGCTTTGTGCTGTTTAAGGGAATGTCTCAGCCTCTGAACAAGAAGAGCGATTTACTCAAAGAAGGTGGAGCACCACTCATAGCTGGGTATATAATGTAGAACGAAGTGGGTAAGGATAAAACTGGATTATTATATAATTTATATATATATAGTGAGGTAAAAGATTCTGGGTAGTTTTCAGAGGGAAGTTCCTTTGGGTGATGAGTGGGGGGTAAATTGCCCATGACATCAGTATACCAACACCACCTGTGTTGCTGCAGTTCAAAAGGATAGTACATTGCAAACTGATAAATACTGAATCAGCAAAAATCTTTGGGTTTGAGATACAGTTATTATTTGGACATGGCTATCATAGCAAAACAGAGTGTCATTTCTTCTCGGTCTCATTCTTTTAAAAACTGCTTCCCAGTGGCAGATTGCCCTCAGGTTTGTTTTTTCTGAACAGTTCTAGGGAGGGTAATTGCATTACAGCTGTCAATCACACCTCCACACATATTTATGCCATTGATAAAACTCAGGCTCATCCTGAGGAAATCCTTTGGAAGCTGTCCGGCTTTTGCAACGGGCTGATTCATGGGTATCCAGAAGATTAGGTGCTCCTTGATCTGTCTGCAGCTTTTTGACACCATGCACTGAGTTGTCCTTGGAATGTTTGGAACAGATGGCCGAACTGTCTGGAGTGCCTCTGCCTGTGATTCCATTATTATCTTGCAAGTAGCTGCTAATTTGCTAGTTAAACATTCCATTCCTCCAAGCAGGTTTCTTCTGTCCAACGAGAACTGGCTTTGCTTTTTAGCATCTTGGCAACACATCTTTTTGGTATTTTCTAGGAGGGTAGCAATATTTGTTTTGCTCTATGTTCAACATTACTTGGAGACCATAGGATCTCAATCTTTTTGCTTTTAAAGCTACAGTGTCCTCCCCTTGTCTCTAACACCTCTTGTTTATTTATCTGGAGACAGAGTGGTGGACACAGTTATGTTACAGCCTTTCTAAGCACTGGGAAATGGTAAGGCAGCATTCCAAGGTCAGTTTTGAAAGACAATGCTAGAGATCGGTGATATGGAGGACCAGTTCTATTTTCAACTATATAGGCTGAGCAGTTATCAAGCAAGTAGACATTATAGGTAAAGGTAAAGGTTCCCTTGCTCGAAAGCCAGTTGAGTCTGACTCTAGAGTTGCGGTGCTCATCTCCATTTCAAAGCCGAAGAGCCAGCGCTGTCTGAAGACGTTTCCGTGGTCATGTGGCCAGCATGACTAAACACCAAGGCGCACGGAACGCTGTTACCTTCCCACCGAAGTGGTACCTATTTATCTACTTGCAATTTCTTGCTTTCGAACTGCTAGGTTGGCAGGAATAGTCATTATATCCAAGGCTTTTTTTGGTAGAAAATGCCCAGCAGGAACTCATTAGCATAACAGGCCACACCGAACAACAGAAACTCATTAGCATATTAGGCCACACCCTGACTGCACAGCTCATGAGCATATTGGGCCACACACCCCATGTTACCAGAAGTGTGGTCATCCAGCCACACCCACCTTTTGCTTCTTATTCTGTTTACCTTGTTTGTTGTCAAAACCCAGGGCCTTTTTTGTAGCAGGAACTCCTTTGCATGTTAGGCCACACACCCCTAATATAGCTAATCCTAATGAATTTCTGCTGTTGGGTGTGTCCTATTATGCTAATGAGTTCCTGTTGGGCGTGGCCAACTCAGGAGCCAGCCGGAACTCCATTCCTGTGTGTTCCTGCCCAAAAATAGCCCTGATTATATCTAAGAGTAAAGTGGTTGGCCCCGTGCAGAAGATGTGGACTATCCACAGACAAGACAGAGCCAATGTTCCCTCTAAGCTAAGTTAGTGAGAGCTAGCTCACAGTTTTTTAGCCTCCAGCTCACACGTTTTTGTCTTAGCTTAGAAAGGATGGCTCCAGAGTGAATTAATTTATGCAGCAGCCAAATCGCTCATAACTTTAATGCCAGTAGCTCACAAAGTAGAATTTTTGCTCACAAGATTCCACAGCTTAGAGGGAGCATTGGGCAGAGCCTCTATGTATTTGTGGGGCTTCTGAGGGAAGCTGCAAAATATGACTTTGTAAACAGACCAAAAGGAAAAAGGGGGCATTTTAAAGTGTTCAGAAGTGGTTTGCCATTGCCCACCTCTGTGTTGTGACTCTGGGCTTCCTAGGTAGGCTCCCATCCAAATACCAACTAGGGCCAACCCTGTTTCGTAATGAGATTGGCCTAGCCTGTGCCGTTGCATCAGTTAAAGTGGAGAAAGGATGGGTGGGAAATAAGCCTGGTCAATCCCCATGAGAGCTTATTGATTCCTGCAGAAAAGTATTTTGACGGATGGGGTGGGATTTCCAAATTTTTTGATTGCTCCAAAGCTGTCTTTATGTATTAAAGGTGTTCAACAGATTGGGGCTGTTTCTACAAGGGTTATTTGCCCTGGGTTCAAGAGTGTTGGGAAGTAATCACCACCACCACCCCGTTTTCCCACAGCACTGAGCACCTCCCAGTGTTTCTCAGCTTCCCTCCAATCTTTCCCAAACCTGCTTTCCTAAAAGGTTTGGGAAAGATTGCCGTGAAGCCTGGGTGGCTGCCATGTGGGAGGGAAAGTTCAGATTTTCCCAGTCTTGCCCATAGAACAGCCATTTCCCCTCCCCCTTCTCCACAGCGGCCATTTCCTCCCCCCCCCCTTTGGGAGGGAGGGGTTGTTGGGGTTTTTTTGCTTTTCAGATCTGAAATTGCATAATGTTATATCATTATAACAACATAACAGTCTATGTATCATGTATTGACTATACAGCATTCATTTTTTTAAAGTCTTCAGTCCCTTTGGTTGGTTAGAGGGCTGGATGAGGATCTAGGGGATCCAGGTTCAAATTCCCACTCTGCCACAGATGTTTGCCAGGTGACCTTCAGCCAATCACACTGTCCACCTAACTTACCTCACAGGTCTGTTGTGAGGATAAACTATAGAAGAGGATAATAATGTAAGGGGCTTTGGGTCCCCATTGGGGAGAAAGGTGGCATATAAATTAAGTGAATAAATAAATAATAAAATCTCTGCAACAAAAGGGGATCGAGACTTACTTTAAAAATGAAGCTGGGAAATCAGAGAACCATTGTATTGTTATAATGACATAATGACATTCAATTGACATTTTTAAAAAAGCACTGGAAAAGCCTTGCTTGTGAGGGAGTAGGGGCAAACTGGCTATTTAACTTAAGGAAGGGATTTCCTGATGGAACACTACTCTAGAGGTCTGCTGGTGGTCAGGAGAAGTCAGAGCCAAGCCCCAGCAACTCTGCCAATGCCTCAGGGGTCACTTGGCTCAGATACTTCATCAGCAATGGCAATGGTCTCCTCTGCCAATCTGGGAGAGAATGCAGTGGGTAAGCTAATGCCCAGTGTTTGCCTCACTGAGCTGGGTGGACCTGCAGTGCTGGTTTGTTGCACCACAAAGGCCACCCAGCTTGACTTACTTTAGGGCCATTTGCCGGGGGCGGGGCTGCTGTTGGAGGACAGGGGCAGGGAAATGGTGGAGAAACTGCCTTGTGGTAGTCCCATGGCCACCGTGCTATATTGGCAACTGCAATAGCAACCGGAAAATGACACAAATTATTTATTTATTTTATTTATTTTAAACATTTCTATGCCATCTTTCCACCCAATACTGGGTCCTCAGTGCAGTGAACATCAGAACATTAAAAGCATTGCAAACATTTTTAAAAAACAGTGTTTAAAGTGCAAATATAGGAAATTATTTGAAACAGTTAAATAAAACATACAAACACAAACTCTAATAAGAGGGAACACCAAACCAAACAAACAAAGTCTTCACCAATTGGTGGAAGACAATGACAGAGGGAAGCAGACAGATCTTCTGGGGGGTTTTTTTTCCAAAGTTTTAGCACCATGACTAAGAAGGTTGCCCCAAATGGAAAACACCGGGGATCAGTGTTCCCTCTAAGCTGAGTTAGTGTGAGCTAGCTCACAGTTTTTTAGCCTCTGGCTCACACATTTTTTACTTAGCTCAGGAGGAAACTAATTTATGCAGTAGCCAAATTGCTTGCTTACAACTTTAATGCCAGTAGCTCACAGAGTAGAATTTTTGCTCACAAGGCTCCACAGCTTAGAGGGAGCATTGCCGGGGATATGCCCCCACTTTGTCCTTGGTATTAACTTCAACCAACAAGACCAAAAAAGCTGTCAATGGACACTATGCAACAAGTGAAAATAATATCATAATATATTAAACATCAATATCTTATAAACAATACAAAAAAGTGCAAAGGGTCCAAAAGTAGCTGCAGTTGATGAAGTTGGCGTCAACTGCAGCTACTTTTGGACCCTTCTTTGCACTTTTCTGTATTGTTTATAAGATATTGATGTTTAATATATTATGATATCATTTTCACTTGTTGCATAGCGTCCATTGACAGCTTTTTTGGTCTTCTTGGTTTATTTGAGCTGTTACCTTGGTATTAACTTCAGCTGTCTTCAGAAAGGGAGTCTTACTGGGAGATGGATGAAATGTCCTCCGCTGTCTAGATAGTTGTGTTCTGGCAATGGGGAGTGGCAGGCTCCTCAATGTTCACAGTCCCCCCCTCCCAGTCACTCTTGGTGTGATGAAATCAGGGGACTGAGGTCTAAGTGGAAAGCTGCTAAGCACAATGAATGGAGTCCGGGGGAGCCAGTCAGCCTTATCTTCTCATCTCCAGCGACTGGGTCTGATGGTGCAAAATCTCAGCAATTTCTCTGCATGGAGCTCCTCCCAAAGGTTGCCATGTAGCTAGCCATCTGCAGGGCTTGAACCAAAGACCAAAGGCATACTGTACCTTTCCTTGCAGTCTTCCCTGCCCTGGTAGTATAGGGTTGGCTTCAACACCAGGGTCAATGGTGGATTCCTGATGTGTCCTTTCTTTGTGTGTACAATTAGCCTTGTTTTTGGAGGAATGTTTTTCAAATGCCTTGAGAAATTTTGAAAGGGAATGCTCAAGTGTTTCAAATAACAAGCAAAGTGGAAAGATCCACCAATTTTCTACAGAACAGCTAGACTGTAGAAAAAATAATTATATGCAGCTCCATACATCAAAAGTGATATTCATATAGGATATGTATTGCGAAGCTGCCTTTTGAGTCTTGAGTCCTGATCCCAAATGGGCTTAATTTATTAAAAAGGGAGATGGTGTCAGTAAAATTTTCTTAGAAATGTCATCCTATAACCTGGAAATCTCCCTCCTTCCCAAATAATCCAGATGTGTAAGAGAAGGTTGTCGCAGGAAGAAAGGCACTCTGCACATGTTCAGAGGAATTCTCCTCTTAACTAAGCTCTGGCTGAATCTGAATCTGCTCCTCTTTTACCTTGAGGGTTCAAACTGACATGGAGAATTACAGCTTTGTTCTCCCTGCAGTTTATGAATAAATGAATCTTAAATTACAAAAAGGTATCTACAGGCAAGATATTCACTCTCATAATTAAATTCCTTTCCCTATAGGAATACCACCCATCAGTCTGCACCTTGCAATTATCTGCTTGCTGGGGGGGAAATGTTTGTAGCCTGAAATTTGGTTTTGTTCTGCATTTTTTTTGCTTCATGGTAATTTGTATTGTAACAAGATAGGTAAGTTTCCAGGCCTTGCAAATTTAATACAAGACATGGTTTATGGTTACTAAAACATTAATTTTTCTGCAGAATAACAACCTCCTGCCTTGCATGTGAATTTTTCAAGTATTAATTTCAAAAAGCAGCAATTAATACTTCTTATAACCAGAAATGATGCTTTCTTATCTACGTACATAAGCGTCATCAAGTTGCAACTTACTTATAGGAACACCAGCATGGGGCATTCAAAGCAAGTGAGAAGCAGAGGTGGTTTGTGTTGTAATAGACAATGCCTGGTGTACAAAGATGAAGAGAAGAAAACCCTGCAGGGGGCAGCAAGAAGACAGATAGGATAGTGAGGTCAGCATCTTCTCTCTTTTTAAGTTTTGTTCCTTGTCTGTCTCTAGATTGCTATTCTTAGGGCAATATCCTGCTTCTTCTCGGAAGTTCTGCGCTTAGCGCTCTCTCTCTCTCTCTCTCTCGAGCTAGAGATGTAGTTAGGACCCTGTCTCTGCCTTGCCTATTTTACTATCAAGTATATTAGTTCCTAAATAAACCCTTATCTACACTTTAATCAGGTTGTGCACCATTGCTGTGTTAATTACTTTGCCAACAGTTTGCTACTGCCTTGTTCCACAGAGTCGTCCTTGGTGGTCTCCCATCCAAGTACTGACCCTGCTTAAATTCCAAGATCTGACAGGATCAGTCTATCTCATGCAAGCCTTCCCTCCCCATTTTCTTACCTACATGTTGAAATCTCCAAAAAGATTTTCTTCAATAAGGTGTGCTGTGGCTCCTGAAAGACTATATTGTAGCATGAACTTTTAGAGTTTACTTCATCAGATGTATAATGTGGGAAAGATATTTGTTTCCAATGTACACACTAAAGTACACTATATTACCCCTAGGGAACACATACAATTGCCTTATACAGAGTTAGACCATTGGTTAATCAAGGTCATTATTATCTACTCAGAGATTGGCCATGGTTCTCCAGGGTCTCAAGTAGAGGTCTTTCACATCATTTATGAACTAATCCCTTTTAATGGAGATGCCAGGAATTGAACCTGTGACCTTCTGCACGCCAAGCAGATGCTCTACCACTTAGGCATAGCCCCTAGTGACTGTTTGAAAATGTTATTGTTTTCCAGAATCAGTTGCTGGCCATCTACAATGCAATGTTATGCGTGTTTACTCAGGGTTACTGCCTAGTTGCAGCCTTTATATATTTAAGGCTGTATCTGACGTGTAAGAGACTGCAACAGAGATCACCTATAGTATCATCTGTCAACAGTGGAAGGCTGGTGCCCAAGGAAGATCTGTTACAGTAGACAAAGGATGCCACTGGAAGATATTATGGGGGTCACAAAGTAAGGAAATGGGAGGTGAGGCTACAGGGGAGTGCAAGAGTCCTGAAAAGGGACAGTATGTTGAAATGTGTAGGGAACACGCATTGAGAGAAGTGGGCAAGAAAAGTGGATTGTAGCGTGTGTTCAGTGGGTTTCTAAGCCAGGAGAATGCTAAATGGAGCTCCTCAGGTCAGCATACCTACCTCATTCACTGCCGTGAAGGTTGACTATGTGCTCATGTCACTTAAAGCATGGAGGAGATCTTCAAACATTTTTTCTAGCAGCCTTAAGGTCTGTATACGTGCTATAAATTGCAATATTTACCTTCAGGCTATGCCAAGCTCTGATTAAGCTGCAGCTGTTGTTTTCTCTCCTCCATAAGACAGGTGATCTAGCATATGTTATGTGTCAAAGAGTTCAAATAAATGGCAATTGTTTATGTACTGGGGAAAATCCAAAGGTAGTTCTGCAGATGTTAGCCAGAGGGCAATATTTCCCCCCATTCCCTTGGCAATCAAGACAGCTCCCCTAGTGTTTCAACGGCACTGGCTCTGTATGGCCAATAGTACTCTGATTGCTTTACAAGTGCATGAAAGGTGGAGAACACACATGCTGCAGAGAGGAAAACCACTTTGCCTTCTTATGTTAGAATCCGGCTATACACAGTCCAGTGCAATATTTAGGGGTGATGCCCACTCTTCAAAAGCCTTTTGAAATGTCCTCTTAAAACGGATCATGAAATGACAGCACAGTGAAGGGGCTGGGTAGCTCTATAGGTTTTGATTCCTTCATGTGCCTTCTTTGTAAAAGAGAATTTTTAGGGGCTTGTAAAACAGTCTTTCTTTCTCTGTCTGCAGTTTAACAGGGATGATCTGATGGGTGAAGTTTACAAAGCTGGAGAATTTCATCCCAAATTGGACAGTGAGGAAAAAGCTAGAACCAGAAATGTGTTGTGCCTTTCATTGCATCTAGAACAAGGAGTGAGGGATACAGTCTTTTAGAATTTCATCCCAACTGGATGGGAGTCCAGATTAGAGTCCACCGCTCTTAACTGCGACACCAAACTGGCCATTGATTTAAATGGGCCACACAGATGTATTGTGTGGCCCATTTAAACTAATGGCCAGTTTGGTGTCGCAGTTAAGAGCGGTGGACTCTAATCTGGAAATCAGGTTTGAGTCCCCACTCCTTCAAATGCAGCCAGCTGGGTGACCTTGGGTCAGTCACAGTTCTCTCAGAGCTGTTCTCTCAAGAGCAGCTCTCTCAGAGCTCTCTTAGCCCAACCTACCTCACAGGGTGCCTGTTGTGGGGAGAGGATGGGAAGGAGATTGTAAACTGCTCTGAGACTCTGAGTGAAGGGTGGGGTATAAATCCAACTCCTCCTCCTCCTCTTCTTCTTCTTTGCAAGTAGCACCTAAATACAACAATAACCTCCCAACACATAACACACAACAAGTTGCCAAGAAGACCATGCTGGTTACTAGTATCTTTGAAGGCACTGTGGAAGCTTGTGAATAGGCGCAGGAACCAGGCATTTGGGGAGCCTATGCCTACCCAGCGGTTCAAAAGCTTCGGCGAGTAGATGAAATGGGTACCACTCCTTAGAGAGGGTGGGCACACTAAACCCCCCCCCCCGGTGGGGAGAGGTGTTAGCCGGCGAAACGGAATGTCCAGCTCATAAGCTCGGAAGCCTGGAAAGATCTCTTCGGCATTAAGAAGTCTGTGATGGGTCAGTCCGGCCAGGCGGTGGCAGTGCGATGCTGCGACTTGAAGCAGTCCTGGAAAAACTGACGTCATCAAGCCAAGCCGAGTGAATGCCGTCTGGAACACATCTAAGTCTACAGCTGAACAAAAACCCCGTCGGCTGCAAACGTGTGCGACTTAAAAAAAAAAGATTTA
>NW_015160222.1:573850-581370 GCF_001447785.1 Gekko japonicus | reverse complement strand
CTGTGGAGAAGAGAAGGCAAAAAAAAAAAGACCAAAATTTGCTGAGCCCACATCTGAATAAAATCTCTATGCATATAATTAGTACATTTACACAATTCTCATTCCTAACACTTTTGTTTGGTGTTTTAAAAGGGCATTATGGAAATCGAGAATAGAGATTGGCTGGTAATGGCAGTGCAGCGTGAAAAATAAATGTGAGCATCCTGCACAGCTAAGTGAAAGACACAATTACTCTGAAAATGTATTCTCCATACATACTTTAGGCTACATAATGAGGTTTTTTTCCCAGTTGGTGGAAAACATCAATAGCAGAATCAATAACAATGATAACTGTTGCACGGCAGGTTTGTCTGTTTTCGCTTAGTAAAAAAATCTGGCACAAGGAATTAGCATCGGCTGGTACATTTTGCCCTCTCATCTCCACAGCCCTCCTGGGTCCCTCTATCCATCAGCTCCTTTGCCTCCAGTTCAGTTGCACAATCAAGTCTGACTCTTCACAACCCCATGGACCACATCACACCAGGCCCTCCTGTCTTCTGTCGTGCTCCGGAGTTAGTTTAATTTCATGTTCATTGCCTCGACAACAATGTCTAACCATCTCATCCTTCACCGCCCCCTTCTTCTTTGTCCTTCAATCTTTCCCAGCATCAGGGTCTCCTCCACTGAGTGCTCCCTTCTCATTTAGTGGCCAAAGTATTTGAGCTTCAGCTTCAGTATGTGGCCTTCCAGGGAACAGTCAGGGTTGATTTCTTTTAGGATTGACAGATTTGATCTCCTTGCAGTCCGGGGGACTCTCAAGAGTCTTCTCCAGCACCATAATTCAAAAGAATCTATTCTTCGGCGCTTGGCCTTCCTTATAGTCCAACTCTCGCAGCCATATAGTACTACTGGGAATACTATTGCTTTGACCATTCAGACTTTTGTTGGCAGGGTAATGTCTCTACTTTTTAATATGCTGTCTAGGTTTGCCATTGCTTTTATGTGAGGTGGTCTGGTAGTCCCATCTCTTTAAGGACTTGCCATAGTTTGTTGTGATCCACACAATCAAAGGCTTTAGCGTAGTCAATGAAGCAGAAGTAGATCTTTTTCTGGTACTGTCTTGCTTTCTCCATAATCCAAGGAATGTTGACAATTTGATCTCTAGTTTCTCTACCTCTTCGAAACCCAGCTTGTACTTCTGGCAGTTACTTTAAGTTACCTTAAAAAGACCTTCTATGTACATAAAAACTATAAAAAGGAAGAATGGCTCTAGGCTAACCTTATTCATGACATCCCAGCTTTCTGGGTAGAGAATTTCCAATCATATGAGCCCTACCCAAATCCTGAAATGGTATAGCCAAGTCACAGGTTTACTACGTCTCTGAGAACGGGGTGGGGTGGGGTTGTAAGACATTGTCTACTCCTTAAAAACACGACCCCCTTTCCTTTAATTTGTTACATTAAATATATTTTTAATTTATTTATTTTGTCACAGTACAGCCGCATTGAAGTGCAAATGGGATTTACCATTATCTAGAAACCTTCAAGTTCTCATAGATGGCTGTTATGTTAAAAAAGCTGGGAGTCCACAAAGAACTAGTAAATCAAAATAGCAGCCTATAGTACAGCAACATTTAAGAACTACTGTTTTAGAGTAAGGTGCGGAGTTTTCCAGAAAGAGGAATTTTTAAACAAATGCGATTTTGCAAGAGCTCTTAGAAATGTTTGTAGGCTGTGATTAAATCAAAAAATCTTCAGTAAAGGAGGCAACATAAAAGCCTAAAGAAATGCTTGAGACCCAAAGGGGGAAAATGCAAACAACTGTGCTAATGGGTGCATACCTATTGAGGGAGTTGTGCCGTGTGTGCTGTGTACTGTGTACTGTGTGTGCTTCAAAGTGAGAACACCCATGTTCTTGAACGAATATTCATGTTGCTAAATATGCCTTGACTTCAGGGTGTGGAACTTGGAAGGAAACCAGTTCCCTCAGGAACTGTGCCAGGACTCCCTCTCCTGGTATCGAATAGCTAATGTTTAACTGTAGATATTGGGAGAGGATTTGGAGATGGTCTGCTGAAATTCCTGTCCAGAAACAATAGCTCCTTCTGCCACAGTGCAGAGCAAGTGATGTGATACTGTGAGACTCACAATCAGGGTTGCCAGCGTCCAGGGGATGGGTGGGGAGCTCCTGGGATTGCAGCTGGTCTCCAGGTGACAGATATCACCTGCTTTGGAAGGTGAACTCTGTGGCATTATGCCCCACTGAGGTCCCTTTGCTCCCCCAAACCCTGCCTTCCTCAGACTCCACCTCCAAAATCTCTAGGTATTTCCCAACCCAGAGCTGGCAACTCTAATTCACATACATGTGCAGACATCCTTTCCATACCCTTTTGTGCGTGCACACACACAAACACTATCAGAAATTTAGAATAATTTCTTAATGCATTTTAGATGTAATAAACCTTCACACATTTCCAAAGGCCATATAAATCTAGCATCAAACGCTGTAATTTTTTAGAACTCAGTGAATCCTGTCAAAGCTGGTTCAGAACTCAGGAAAGTGGAACTTTTTAAAGTCAAAGAACTCTGTTGAGAAGAATGTTGTATTATTAGAGTGTACAGCAGCAACTAGCCCTTTTTGTCAGAAAATCAATGCTCTGTGTTATATTCCAGATCCATGCTGTACCTACATTCACATTACCATAATCATGTTGTGCAAGTAGCAACAGAGCTGCCCAACCCTACTATGTGCAACGTTTGGGCAAGATGAGAAAATAAGAAGAATGCCTGCCTACCACCTAGTATTGCAAGGTTTTATACAACTGAGTTTTTAAAAAGAAAAAAAAATCTTCCACTGAAACCATCCACAAGATTACTTGGAAGCAGTTCATATTGATATCAATGGTATGCTTTCCAACTGTCCCTATTTAGGAACCTGGTAGATAAAAACAGTCCCTATATGATTGATGTTCCTTCTAAGTTACTGTTCGTATCTTGTTTCTAAAAAAATTTTTGGATCCTTTTTACAGATTTATTACTGTGAATTGCTGGTATTATCACTCTTCAAGATTAAATTCAATTCAAATCAAAAGACCTGTTTTAGACTTCAGTTCCTTGTCCATGGTCTCTACAAGTAGAGCACACAATCCTAAAACATTATTATTTATTTCAGTGTGATTTACTCACTAGTAAATTTGTTTGGAATAACCATGTGGATGCATTTTATCTATGTGTACGTGAAGAAGAAGAAGAAGAAGAAGAAGAAGAAGAAGAAGAAGAAGAGATTAGATTTATCCCCCGCCCTTCACTACCCAAAGGTGTATCAGAGCGGCTTACAAACTCCTTTCCCTTCCCCTCCCCACAACAGACACCCTGTGAGGTAGGTGGGGCTGAGAGAGCTGTGACAGAAACAGCTCATTTTTCAAGAACAGCTCTTATCAGAGCTCCGGCTTGCCCAAGGTCATCCAGCCAGGTGCAAGTGGAGAGGTGGGGAATCAAACCCGTTTCTCCCAGATTAGAGTCTGCGCACTTAACCACTTCACCAAACTGGCTCATGGGCATGAACTCGAAGGCACCAGACAATGCACAGCCTATGATTTCATGGCCCACAGCTGTTGGACCTCCTTGGAGGTCACCCTTCCAAATACTAGCCAAGGCCAACTCTGCTTAGCTTCCAAGATCTAAGGGGATTGGGCTAGCCTGGACTATCCAGGTCAGAGTGGCTCACCAGCAATATGCAGTCATGGGGAGGTGGGAATCAGTCAGTGATCCTTAGCATGAAAACTGGGAATGTAAAAATCATGTGTTTTTCACCACTGAAATGTTAATAGTTCCAAATTCTGTCATAAGTAAGATGACAATTAAACAATTTGAGTGAAATTAAGGGATTTATTTCCACATTTGCCCTGATTCTCTGAGGATGATGCACTTGTGGAAGAAAGGCTTAAGCCCATGTAGTTCCACACTAGAATCAGACCCATGCATGCCAAAGAGTGCTGTGCACACACCTTCCCCAAGACTGGATTCCACAGGGCTGCACTCACCTATCACCTGTTTGAAGAATATTGATGGTAATATCCAGTCGTTCTTACTGTGATAGACAGCCAATGTTGTATAGCGGTTAGAGGGCTGGAATAGCACCTGGGAGACCTAATGTTGCATCCACATACGGAAGCTCACTTGGTGGCTTTGGATCAGTCACTCTTTCAGCCTAACATACCTTATATGAGATAGTTGTTGCCAGGATAAAATGGAAGAGGGGAGGACAAAGTTGCTGCTTTGGGTCCCCATTGGTGTGTGTGGGGGGGGGGGGGGGGGGAAGCAGGGCATAAATATCTAAATAAATTTCTCAGCTTCATAGATTCAGACAGCAGCTTTAATAGTCCGGCTTAGCCTAAGCTAGTCAGAACTTGACTGCTATGCAGGGTCAGCCACATTGAGTACTTGGATGGGAGACCACTGAGGAAGACTGGGGTTGCTTTGCAGAGGCAGGCAATGGCAAACCACCTCTGAACATCACTTGCCTGGAATGCCCTGTGGATGGGGTTGCCATGAGTTGGCTGGGACTTGATAGCTTCTTCTTCTTCTTCTTGGATTCAGACTTTTCATCTTTCTGGACTGGATAACCGGCCGTGTCAGAGCTGACGGTTTCACCCTGTTGCAACATACTCACCATATTTGCTTGCAGATGTGAATACACAACTGCATACAGGCAGCCGACTGCCATATTTGCATAGCGGTGGAGTGTGGGCAACCCTTTTAGGATCAGAGGAGTATAAACCAAACAACTCTAACAGTAAATTGGATGGTACTGTGCCAACACCCCTAGAACATCCAAATGGGACCACCTACAGACAAAGGGAGGCTACTGCACACACAGGGAAATACACAAGTATTCCGTAACATATTCGTTTGTAATTTTTTTAAAAAATCAAAAGAATGAGCAGCGATGTCTGAAATTGCTTATTGCCCTCTGGCGGGGTCCATAATGTTCAAGGAAGATATGGGGGGGTTATGTTTAGAAAAAAGAAAAGCAGGTTAGGAATTAGTCCATTTGAGTATCTTCTGATCAAAGCTTAGCTCTTCCCTTCTGACACCCTCCTCTAATCTGTGAAGGATTCAGAAATAAAACCTTCAAGTATTCTGGAAAAGGGAATGTCCAGGGTCCACCACCCTGGACTCCACTAGTCCTCAGGCCGCAACCCGCAGTGCCATGGGAGGCACAGGCGACAAGGGCCTGTTAGAGTCACAGGTGACCCAGCAGCCCCAAGGAGAGCACCATCCCTGGTCGAGCTGTGGAGCATCCCAGAGAGCTGACACCAGGACCCAGCCAGGGACGAGGCTGGAGCCAAGCCCACAGAGTAGGCAGGGCTGGGCAAAGCGGCTACCCCACCTGAGGCTAAGAGAAGGGAGATGGGAAGGATTCACACTCAGGGTGGACAGCTGAAACCCCCTCACCTGCCTCTCTGAAGAAAGAGGAGAAGGGGGTGGACTGGGAGGCTGATTTAAGCCAGGTGGCTCAGGCAGGCCGGGGAGGAAGAGCGCGCATCTCTCAAAGGGGAAGCAGAATGCCCAGAGAAAATCCCCCCCCCAAGCATGTGAGCTGGAGAGAGGGACACAGGTGAGACTGACCCCCCCACAGCTATATCTGAGACCTGTCCTTCTGTTGCTACTGGCTACAAAATCACATCCTGGAGACCCCAACTCCTCAGGTGACCACCCCAGAGGAGCCAGGACCTGACAGGGAAGTAAAAAACAAGATCTGTGAATGTGCATGCAACCCCCATACTCTCCCATACACAGAGAACTAAAAATGCTCTTCATTATATAACTTTTTGTGCAACCAGTCCTTAGAAATAAGATTGGATTTAAACTTCCCTCCCCTCTCACACAAATGTGCACATTTTGTAGGTATTATTTAGTACCTTCATCAAGTCAGTGTGCATAATTAGACAGCAGGTTGGGGTGGGGGTGGACACTTTATTAATTAGTATGCAGAGTGTTTAAGGAATTCCCTGTCCTTCCTCTTTAGTTTAACTGAAAAGAAATACTAATTGCTTTCCACTTGGAAAACCATAGCAACCAAATGTGGGCTACTAAGTCTAGAGCAGAGGTGTCAAACTCATTTGCTATAAGGGCCGGATCTGACATAAATGTCACTTTTTTGTCCCCTGTAGGGGATTTTTTTATTGCATTTTCTATAAACTACAAAGAAACAAGGAAAGGTAACTACAAACTACAGGTGAAAGTAAAGAAAAACCACTAAACCCCCAAGAGATGGTGATCATTTACAATGCTTGCAAAATTAGCTTCTAGTTAAATGAGTTTATATTTTGCTACATTAAGTGAGTACAAAATTCTTAATGCTTCTACTAGAATCTCCAACAAATCTGACTATACAAAGAGCTCTATAAAGAAATGATTTAAATTCATTTAAAACAAAATCTAGAGAACAATCACAACTCATTTTTTATCCTTTTTGTTTCTCAATCGATAGCTTAGTTTAGGGGCAGCCGCCCCAAGTTCAGAAACTGAGCCCTCATCAGAAGGTGCCAGTACTCCTTCTTCTTCACTTCCCTTGTTGCTATCATCTTCAGCTTTATCCTCTTCACCTGCTGGACCGGCATGTTGATGTAGAAATTCACATGCCTTTACAACAGAGTCATTTTTTTTCCTTGTCTTTAAATTTGAAGAGCATGCATTCAGGAAAACGCCATCTGTAGGGGACATTATTTTTCTGTAAGAACAGCGCCAAGTCTCTGAATGTCTTTCTCTTCTTCCTTACTTCAAATGGAATGTCCTTCAGAACTCTTATTTCTTTGTCTTTGATTTTCAGGGTGGCTCCACTTGTTGCTTTCAGTATTTGGTCTCTTACTTGTCTCCTGGAGAATCTCACCACAGTCTCGTTGGGCAGATTATTCTTTCTTATGTAATCAGAATACGACCTATAGATCGTGTCTATTTCGTTTTGTAAAAAATCCGCTTTTAAATCTGCAACCGGACCCAATGCATCGCACATTATCTGCTTCAAGTCTTCTCCTTTTGCTTCAGAAACCCGCTGGAATCTTAAGACATAGCTTGCCTTTTCCATTTGCAGCTGTAAAAGTTGAGCCTCATCAGTTGCTCTCTTATTTTCCACCACCTGCATTTGTTTTTTAAGCTTCTGGGTGTTGGCATCCACTTCTTTAATCTCTTGCTCCATTTTCTCTGTCTTTTTAGTAGTTTCATTTAACTGGCTTTGTTGTGCATCGAACTTCTTATGAAGCGATGTCATTTGTTTCAGCAGAGGGCGCAAAGCCTCAGTCAGCATACTTTGGAAGTCTATGGTAGTGTCCTGTCTAGGAACAGAACTCGCTGGGCTGGCACTTCCGGCAGGGAACTTCAGTTTCGGTTGCTTCTCCTTCTCCTCCCTCCTCGGAGGCACCATATTTGAGAATTGTTTACTTTTTAGAAAGAGTTATCAAAGTCTCAAGATCCTTTAAAGGTGCTTGGTAAGTTCTCAAAAGTTCCTTAGTATAGTGTAATTCGGTTTTGCAATCCGC
>NW_015160222.1:546604-568643 GCF_001447785.1 Gekko japonicus | reverse complement strand
GTTGGCCACTCCTGATTTCCTTAACTGTCATTAGCTCTCTGCAGTCCCCTGTAACTGTTGGGGGTTTTTTTTACCTCAGAACACTGAGCTCTGCAGCTGACCAATCAGAAAGTGGGGGCTGCAGAGAGGCAGCTGCCTGGCAGCCACATAGGAATCAATGGGGGGAGCACATTTTTCCCCTTTTGACCCACTTAGGGGTCGAATTTCTAAAAACCCCTTATTAGCGAGCACCTACGCTCTCCCCGAATTTGGTGTCTCTAGGTCCAGTTGTTTAGCCTGGGCGTTGATTTTACGGTGAGAGGACTTTCTTTTATATATATAGAAATGGCATTATGGTATTGAAGGGTTTCCTGTTTTTAAAGTGCTGTAAAATGTTAACATTACCTAAGTTCGTTTAGCCAACCTTTTAGCTTTTGGGCCATACACATTTGAGCTGCTACTGCTGCTGCTAAAAACAGTTTAAATATGATTTCCCTCTATGTTTTCAGCAGTGTAAACTACAAAGATCACCTCTGAAAATGCCCATGGTTCCAGCCACACAGGGGGGAAATGACACGGCCAAAGTGCGGCTTTTTAGAGCCGCACCAAAAGAGACACGCGGCGGCGGGATCAGACAGATCCCCTGAGCCACCGCGCAGTTGCTCCCCAGCACGATCAGATGCCAGGGGAAAGCCATGGAAGGGAGAGCGAGGAAGCCGGCTGCACATGCGCAGTTCAGCCGGGAGCCTCGATTGCTCCTGAAGATGGGCACGCCGGCGATCTCATGGCTGCGCTTGCTGCACCATTTCAGGTAGGTCCTACCATTTTATAGGTTCTTTTTTTATGTGCATTTATGCGCCCCCGATCCGTCCCTCTTCCGGGCCTAAACCTCCCGTGTGACTGGGGCCCATGACTACTATTGACTAAAGTGACTGCTATACTCTTTCCATTGTGGCACCCAGGGGCACCAATGTATCTAGTGTAGGACTTTTTTTGGCAGCCACCTGTGCATTTGTGAAAAATGGGCAGGACCTTTTCCTAGCAATCTCTAAGCAGGAAAAGCTCCTCCCACCTCTGTCCACTGCCAATCAGTTGGACAGTGGGGCCAGCGTTATTGCCCAACTACCTGATTGTCATGCCCACCCTTCTTTCACACAATTCTAAAGATGCCCACAGGCTCAGCGAGGCTCAACCTTTATTACATTCTTTTGGCACCACAACCTCTACATGGGGCCTGGGGATCTCCCAGAATTACAGTTGATCTCTCCAGAGCACAGAGATCAGTTTCTCTGGAATATACAACAGCTTCAGAGGGCAGAATCTATGGTATACCATAGAATCTAGGGGAAACAGAAGTCCTAGTGTGCTACCACACCCTGCAAATTGCCTTCCCTCCCATCCCCTGCTGGTGGCCGGGGGGACCTGGTAACCCTAAATTATTCCACTCACCTCAGGTACGTCTCCCAAATTTCCCAATCTCCAGAACTGATATAGTTCCCCACTCAAGGAATTTGCCACTCCAGAGCTGATATAGCTTTTCCTTCAAACTTTTCTGTATCATTGGTTAAACTGAATTTCCACGGTTATTACTTTATACCAGCATGGCTGTGAAACACTGTGTTCGGAAAATGGGAGTTTCTTTCTTGTACTAGTCTTTGAATGGCTTTCCCCGTTTTATAGAATACAGTTCTTCTCGTTTGTCTAAACATTCCAGACACAAAGTAAGGGGTAGCTGCACAAACCATGCAAGTACAGATTTCTACTCACCCATCATCTTACTGTTCTGGATATTCTGGAGATGCTTGACTGTCATTTCAAGGATATCAGCTTTTTCAAGTTTAGATTGCTGGTTAAAAAAGAAACAACAAAATGGATCAGGAATCTTTTGGAAAGATGCTGGATTAGGGAAAAAAAATGAAACCAGTTCGTGGGGAGAGACTGAGAATAGACGTATGTCAAAATCCTGTACTTACATCCAGCCTAAAAGCTCCAACAACCGTCTCTTTGAGCTGATCCAAACAGTTGTTAATCCTTTCTCTTCGTTTTCGCTCAATCAAAGGTTTCCTTAACTGCAACGATTAACAGAAGAATGTTAGGAGCAAGTTGTTTTGCTTCAAGGTTGTGATCATATTTTGGGGACAAGTAGGTCTTTCTTGGGAAACAATATAGGGCTCCATTCCTAAAAGTAGATCTGTTTCCCATGTTATAAGGAGTAGTTCATTGGCACTGTGCCAGTGTGTGACAGCAATGCTCTATAATTCTCACCTGTGCAGTGACCATAATAACACTGCTTTTGCAGAGCATTTCTGTCTCAGACACAGATACCTGAGTGTCTCTCTCCAAATGCACATCCTTGTCTAGCAACAGAGTAGTCCGAACAACCTAGTCACAAAGGCAGATGTACAAGGACAAGGACAATTCTACCCAGAGTTCATCTGTACAGCCATCTTTCAAAAACTCTCCTCAAAACTGATTGTTATGTGATACACTTTCCCATCACATCCTATATCTTGGTGCTCTGTGTTTATCGATTACTTAAAAGGCCTCAACCCACTTATTCCAGTCCATTCTTCTTGAAACCTTTTGCACCTGTATTTCCCCCCACAATTACAATGGAAATGATAGGTAGCTTATGAATTCCACAAATCCAGTGTTACAAGACTTTTCACTCCTGAAGTAATATATATTTCATTTTAATTGCAATCTATTTTTTAGGAATTGTGCTGTAAGTCTATATATATATATTTTTGACAAAAGAATGCAGAACATACACACAGTCATATACATGTTACATTTTGTACCCTGGGTTTTGTTCCAGCTGCTCTATATGCAACCAGATGTCAGCTAGCATAAACAATGCCTGCAGCTGAATCGCTCCACAAGGGTCCAAGAGGTTACTTCTAGTGAAGCAGGCTGAATCTTCTTCTTCTTCTTTGCCAGTCAAGTTGCAGCTGACTTATGGCGACCTCGTAGGGTTTTCAAGGCAAGAGAGTTCAGAGGTGACTTTGCCATTACCGGCCTCTTTATGGTGACCCTGGACTTCCTTGGTGGTCTCCCATCCAAATACTGGCCAGGCCTGACCCTGTTTAGCTTCCAAGATGTGACAAGATCAGGCTAGCCTGGTCTGTCCTGCCTGAATGCAAAACTCCTAGAACCTAGCCTTGCTTAAAGTTTTACTCCCTCAGGTCATGCAGAACTAGCCCAAGGAAATCTTTGTAATACCTTTGTAATACCAAACTGACACAAGCCATGTACAAAAAGTGGCATACCTTTCTTTCCTCTTTGGTGTTGGAAAGTTTCTGTACGCTGCTGCTGCCGCTGCCGCCGCTGGCCACAGTTGTGGCAGTCATTGCAGTCCACCTCGCCTGCCCCAAGGCTTAAGGGAGAAAGGAGGGGGGAGGCCTTTGGCAGCTGGCCGCTCCCCTTGCCTTCTGGGGGCTTTCTCTTACATGAGTGCTGCACTCTGCTTGCATTTATAGCCTGGTATTAGCATGTGAATGAGAGCACTCCTTGGCTGGCCCTCTTTTCCCACAGGAGGGGTTGAGACCAGAGGCTTGTGGCCATCAATCAAGGCTGACAGGTCACTACTTTTGAATGGCCAAATCACGGGTACGCGCATGCACGCACACACGCACACACACATACACGCAGCTCCCAAAGAGCGACAGATGTCCAGCTTCTACAAAGCTTTGCTTGGCAGAAATCTTTTGTGAAGGAGGAGGCACAAAATGAGAGCACTCACTGAGAAGTTACATGGCTCCTTGCTCAATTGACACTGATTCCCAGGAAGAAACAATAGATTGGAATCTGTTGACACACACCTGGGCTGTTGGGGTTAGTGGTTTTGTTATCTTTGTGTGCAAAATGACCCTTTCCCTCTTCACAACTCGTCTCTCTCACTCTTCTTCTTCCTCCACCCTGCCATGCTTTAAGAAGTAAAAGATATCCAGTATTATACCTTTCATACTGCACAGACCTCAGTAACTTTCAAATGCTGGTTCCCCCCATGAAACCTCAGCTGCACCTGTTTTGTGAGGTGCCAACAGAACCTTTCCTTCAGTGGTTTAGTTGGCAGATTTTGCACCTTGGGTGAACCTCACCTTTAGCACCTTTTTATTTGCTGGGGGACAGGCCACATCCCAGTTCCATCTAGCCTGTGCTTTCTACATGGCTGTTCTTGGTCTATCTTTTTTTTTCTTCCACCATCAAGTTACAGCTTACTTATGGAGACCCTAGAAGATTTTAAGGCAAGAGACATTCAGAGATTGTTTGCCATTGCCTGCCCCCACATCACAACCCTGGTATTCCTTGGAGGTCTCCCAAATACTAGCCAGGGCCAACCCTGCTTAGCTTCCACAATCTAGTGAGATCAAGCTAGCCTGGACTATCCAGGTCAGGGTTTGATTTATCTATCAATAACTGTGATTATGGACAAGATTTATTGATTTTGAGTTTATTATTTATGTTTATTTACTTCATTTATACTCTACCTTTCTCCCCAGTGGGAGAGAACTTCATTTATAGTCCAACTTTCTCACTGAACTCAAGGCAGATTGCAACTAAATCCAGTGCTGTAAAATCAGTGCAATACTCTGATCCACCAAGATTAGGAAATGCACTACTAAAGCAACAATGTTGGAGAAATACTGCAGTAAAACATTACATTTGGGAGTAATGAAACTGGATTCAAGCTGGATCACAAAATGAAAGGACAAGGTTAAAAACAGCATAATACACACAATCAAGACTACCTCAAATTTCACAGATACTACTTTAACTGCAACTTTGTTTGCTTTAAGCAAAACCCTTCTGAACCGCTCTGGTTTATACATTCTGTGGAATGACAAGTGTGGAAATCTTCCTGACCTTGTTAGCCAAGGCAAGCCATTCCACCAGGTACAAAAGAAGAGTAAGGTATGTGCCAGGCAAGCCTCAAGGGGGAGAGCATTCCATAGGCAAGGTGCAACCACTGAAAAAGCCCTGTCTCTGGTCTCCACTTATCTCAGTTCTGCAGGCTGGGCACAGAGAGCAAGGCTTGGGAAGAGAATCTTAATGGTTGGCTGGACAGTACAGGAAGAGTCAGTCCTTTAAGCTCTAGTCCATTTAGGACCTTAAAGGTAAGAACCAGCACCAGAGGTCATTTTGGGGGGGATCGCAGTTCCCCTGGGTGAGGTTCGGGGGGCGGGGCACATGACGAAGCCCCGCCCCCTGCTTCCAGCCACCCTGCAAGGCCGGCAGCGGCGGCCGGGACCATTGGGGGCGAGGTGTGTGGCCTTATGACACACTTCTGGTGATGTCAGGGGGTGTGGCCTTACCGTTGGGGGCGAGGTGTGTGGCCTTATGACACACTTCTGGTAATGTCAGGGGGTGTGGCCTTATGACACACTTCCGGTGATGTCAGGGGGCATGGCATATGCTAATGAGTTATGCTAATGAGTTCCCCTAGCTCTTTTTCTACGAAACGACCCCTGACCAGCACTTGCATTCTGTTCAGATAGGCAGGCAGCCAGTGCAGATCTTTCCGTACAGTGTCATACAATGATTCCCTTGCAGTGGGCCCCCCAAATCTTACACTATACTGTTAGGGTTGGCTGGCAACCAGTGGGAGACTCAACAAGTCGGGGGGAGGGGGGCTTGCCTTAGGGCTGTCAGGGCCTTAGACCAGGGACCTTGGATCCCTTCAATGGATCTTTGGATTTCCAGTTTTTCTTGCTTGCTTGGTCCTTATTCACACTTCTGCTGTTGCTTTCACAGGTCCCTTGTGCTCCAAGTTAGCGGACCTCCTTCAAAACTGGCATGCCTTCCTCTCACCTCTTGCCTCACCACTTTCTAAATGCTGCAGGGGTGCCAGCGGTTCAATTCTCCCCATCTGTGGGCCTCTTTCCCCCTCTTCTGGGCACTGACAAGGCCTGTCTCTCTACTGGAGGTCTTGCATCCTCTTCATTCAGGCCCCTGATTTCCCCTCACATTGGCTCATTTCCCCTTTGGGGGCTGGTGAGCTGCCAACCTGTTGAGAGCATTGTATGACATCCCGCCAGGCTGGCTGGAGTGCTAGGCTACTGTGTGAAACCCACTGGGCTGTCCCCCCACCCCGGCTCAATTACACCATACCTCCCTATATGGGTAAAGTGCTGTTAAGTCTCAGCCAGCTTATGGCAACCCCAGCAAGAGGCTACCAAGGCAAGTGAGAAGCAGAGGTGGGTTACCATTGCCTTCCTCGGTGGTCTCCCTTCCAAGTACCAACCCTGCTTAGCTTCCAAGATCTGACAAGATCGGGCTACAGCATGCTGCCTTCCCTCTCTATTCTCTTTCATTTCAGGCTCTCTTCTCCCAGTCTAGCTCACTTTGGAAGCAGTTTGGAGGCAGACGTGATAAGGATATCAGTCGGGATTTGGTTGAGGGCATCACCCACATCCCATTTCCAGTGTGAAAACTATGTCTTCCCACTTTATGAATGAATGTATTTACAATTTGTTTACTTTATAATTATGTGAATGAATGAATGAATGAATGAATGAATATGGACACTACCATTACAGCCTGTCCTCCTCAGAGAGAGAAGGCTATGAAAAGGCTTGTTTTTTGATATGGAGGTGGCACCATAAGTGGAGGCTATAAAAAGGAATCCCAATGCGTGTCTGTAACACTAAAACCCAATGAACTGAGAGCCAGGCCCAGAACAACCTCTTTACTTGGTTGCATCAAAGAACAGGGCTTTTCTAAAAATTCAAGGGAATCCTCTTCATAAGCATTTTCCCCAGTCCATACATATCACCCATTTTCACCACATTTCGGAAAATGGATCCTCCATATGGTTCCTTTAAATTATGTCACCAGAAAACATCAGGCTGTGTTGAACATGCCCCACGACTCTTTCACCATCCATGTTCTATGGTAGAGCCCAGCACACTGTCCTCGGCACTGACCTCCCGCACTCCCATATCTGTTCCCAAACGGAGTTAATATTTGTCATCTCACTGAGTGGGTTTTTAATGGCTGACGTTGTGTCAGTTCCCAAGATTGCTGCCAAGGCCTTCTCACTCCTGCTCTTGTATTTAATCTGGTCTCTTATCCTCTTTCTCCACATTATGAAACTGACAAGCCAAAGGTCAGAGGCAGGGCAGAGGCCAAGAACTCTTGTGCACAATAGGCAGGGAATTCCCACAGATCCTGTGGCATTTGCAGGGCTTGGGGGGCCAGGTCCATAGAACAACAAAGGATGGATAGAGCCTGGGAGAGGATCTTTCCAGAAATTCCCTCTCCAACAGATACACTTCCTGCTTGCCATACCATTGGACATACTTTGTTGACCTCACTGTGAGCACCTCATGCCCTGTTCTTAAACCTTATCATATCAGATCCCCTGCAGGGATTTTCCTGGTGTGGGGAATGGAAATGCTTGCAGGAGAGTGACTAACTCTGAGGTGGCCTTTAATTCTCCTTACCTCTGAATCTTTCTCTCCCAGGTGGCCAAGAACATGCCCTTCCCCAGTGGGTTTGGTGTTGTGTGGTTTGTTTGTTTTTTGAGAAAATATATATCATATGCAATCATCATGACCTCTCCCTCTGCTTTCCCCTTGCTTGCATTGCATGTTGTTTTGTTCATATATGCATTCATGTTAAAAGTTATATCCTGCCAGTTAGCCAAGAATGGTTCTTAAATGAAGGCTAATCATCACACTGACATCTTTCAATTTAAAAAGTACAAAAGATCCTACGAAACCATAGAATCATAGAATGTTAGAGTTGGAAGGTACCTTGCAGGTCATCTAGTCCAATCCCCTGCACTCTGCAGGAGCATAGCTGAAAGATAGCCCTACATACCTACAACATACCCGAAAGATGGTCGTCCAGCCTCCACTGGACAAAGCTGGTCTGTAACCTCCTTAATGAGACAGATAAACAATTTCTTGCAAGTTTAAATTCATATATCTTCCAGTCATTTATGCAGGCCTCCCAAAGAACCTCTCAATGGTAACCAGATAGGCATCCCCGGAAAGGGAGTTTCATAGGGTGGGTGCCGTTACAGAAAAGGCCTGCTTCTTGACACATTAAAATGGCAACGTACCTGGAATAAAGTTTCCTTTGAAGATCTAATATCAAGTGGCTGTCATAAACTGAGCCTTAGTCCAGAAAGGACCCAGCAGTTATGCAACACATTCCTACTATGAACTCTCTATAGAGGCTGTACATGAGAGCTCTCTAGCCACCATGAGATAAGCTTTATCCATGTGTGAGCTGGAACCTTTTTCAGGACCTTGTTTTATTTCATGCTGCTATGCATGGGAGGTGGGAGAGCTATTGAGTGCGTGTCATAACAGTGGACTGACCGACAACGTTATTTCTTTTTGGTGCATCTACACTGTACACTGAAAGTTTAAAACCTACTTGACTGTTACAAATGCAGATCAAGATAACTTGGTAAGTTTAATTCTATGACTGGAGCTCTCTAGCAGCAATCTTCATAAAAGGTTTTCCAGAGTCCTTTCTATGAATGCATGGCAGTTTAATTGGTTTCATACTGGCTTAAACATGTATGATTTGAATGATTTCTGACTGTAATGACAGCTTTATAGTAAGGTAAAATAGTTCAATTACCATGGCCATAGACAGGGGACATTTGGGAACAACCCCCCCCCCCCATATGTCACAACCTGCCTCTGAAGTTCCAAATTCATTTAATAATGTCTCTAGCCCTCTTTGTGGAGAAGATACAAGGAGAAGACTATGGGGAGGGGCTGTGGCTCCGTGGCACAGTATCTGCTTGCCATGCAGAAGGTCTCAGGTCCAATTCCTGGCATCTCCAGTTAAACAGATAGTAGTGATATGAAAGACCTCTGCTTGAAATCCCAGAGAACCTCTGTCAACTAGAGCAGACAATACTGACTGAGATGAACCTATGGTCTGATTCAGTATAAGAAAGCTTCATATATGTGCCCTGACCTGGATAACCCAGGCAAGCCTGATCTCGTCAGATCTCAGAAGCTAAGCAGGGATGACTCTGGCAATTACTTGGAAGAGCAATCTCTGAGGAATACCAGAGGTGAGATGCAGAGGCAGGCTACTCAAGCTACCACTCTGAAAAAGTCCAAGCCCCCAGTAGAGGTCGCCAGAAATCACCATGACTTCCAGGGCAAGCACACACAGAATACTGGGTAGAAAATTAGGTTAAGATTTATATTATTTTGGGGTGGCTTTCTTTGTTTGCAGTGGGGAATTTACCTCAACAGTGGGTGAGACCATAGTTTGGAGGAGGGAGAAGAAAAATTAATGCCTTGTTTCACTTAGCCTGGTATCTCTTTCTAACCATTAATTGCAAATGAACTTGCTATAACTTACTTTAACTTGCTTTTATAAAGGAATCCAGGCCTCTGAATGAGGACCTGTCCACGCACACACCCCTATACCTCGAGGCATCTGATACTAGGGCTAGAGGAGGTTTAAACTCCAAAATCTTCCATAACAGGAAAAGTACTTTACTACATAAGACTAAAGGGCTGAGGGGACATAATATTCATGGAGTCATAAGCTATATCACCTCTCACAACAGAAAAATGCCTTTGAGAAGATTGTTATGCCAACTCCTCCAGGAAATTCCTGGAGACCCAATCCAAGTTATCTACCAAGAAAATTGGGTGGTTGTGGCTGTGCGTAAGTTCTATACCCGTCTATACAGAGGTCAGATGGTCGAAGGGGGAACGCTCGCTGTATCCCAGGGAGTGAGACAACACACTAGAGTTAAGAATAAATGTTGTCTTTACTAAAGGTTTCATCAGTCATACGAAATTGGAATCACACACACAATTATACAAGCTCCTTAGTTACAATAGTACATCAGAACAATTACAGCATAGAAAATAACAAAAGCATCAAAATGGGGATGACACAATGGGGCACGGCTATACTCATCTGAGGTCCAAGCTGAAGAAGAACTCTCCTCCTTGGAAGGATGGGCAGCCAAAAGCAGCAGCTTGTGAACTCCAAGGCACACGGGCAGGACCAGCCAAACCATGTGTGAGCTCTCTGGGTCGCGACTCCCGGAGAACTTAGGTAGTAGAGTCACTTGTAGCACCTTAGTGCACTGCTATGGGGAAGGTGGATTAACCAGAGAGACAAAGGAGAGTTTCTCCTTAAATAAACTCCTTTTGGGGGCATGTGCTATCTAGCCATAAACTATCAAATCCGTCCTCTAAACTACCACTACTGGCTGACGAGGGGGTGACGCTCTCCTAAGGGGTGGTGGGCGATATGCAGATCCTACTCCTACATCAAAGGTGCCTTGTGGTGAGGTGTGAATCTTCCGTTCCCATGGACACCTCTTGACTTGCAGATCTGGTGCCTGCTCCAAAGCCATAAATGCTATTGTCTTTAGATCTCCAAACCAGATTAGGGGAGTAGGGTCACTTGCTCTTTCCATTCCAGAAATGCCGGGGTTCGCTGGGGATTTTCCATAGCTCTCCAAGTGGGTGTAATGGCGCGGTGTCTTCTCCATCCCAAAGCATCACGGGATACATTCCAGGGACGCACATGGTCCATATGTGCAGTTAACAGCCCCAGGCCAGCCTATTTCTAGGCAAGCATGAGATGCAGAACAAAGCAACACACAACATACAGCAATCCCTGAGTACACAATGCATAGTTATTCATGCTAGAGACACACACAAGCAGCATCACCACCATACAGAAATACAAACATAAGCTCATATCGTTACAAGATCTACATAAATTTACACAAGAATAATCTGTCCATTGAATGTCAGCACTGAAAATACTCTGCATATGTGCAGAGTGCTTGTCTCTCACTACACAGTAACCATACCTACTTAGTATGCGGGGATGGATTTCTTGGTTCAAGGAAATTATTTGCA
Organism: Gekko japonicus; assembly: GCF_001447785.1. NCBI lineage: Eukaryota > Metazoa > Chordata > Lepidosauria > Squamata > Gekkonidae > Gekko > Gekko japonicus. Next base: position 557,796 of record NW_015160222.1, on the reverse strand, counting down.
GGAAAGTGTAACTTAGGGGTGTCAAATTTTAGTAATGAAGGCAGTATTCAGTGTGATATCTCCAGGTCCCATTCCGTGACATTGCTGAATTCCTATTTATGACATCATCAGGCCCTACTCAATGAGTCTGAAGGTTTAGCATGATGGGGACCTGCCAGTACTATCCCCCAGGTGTATTCATGCTCCCTCACCATTAAATTCCTGGCTATAGACCTGTCATGTACTGTTGAGCTGATAACATGAAAGCTAAGAGACTGTCAGCTTTGCCTTCTTTTTATATACATCTTCCAGCTAATCTGACCAGCTTCAAAACTGACCAGCTTCCATCAAGGTGAAACTAAAGGATAAATCACAAATCTGTGACTCCATTTTCTGTCTCTTTCAGTTCTCTTAATAGCCATAGAAAGAGGGGGCAGGTGTTTCAGGATTGCAGCAGGGGGGGGGTGAATGACGAATCCTTTCTTCCCACAAAATTTTCCTGACGTATACTGAGCTCCCTTCCAAGGGCTTGGTACTTAGTATGCTTCACTACTGAGGCAAAATAAAGCCCTAAGAGGGTGACACGTGAGGAAAATAAGGGATAGAAAGGATTATAAATCCAACGCATACCTTATGCTCCTTTGTTGAGAATGCTCGCAGAATATAAACAGCATTTCCAGCCACTGAACTGAGACATCCCATCTAGTTGTGTTGTGGCTAGAGTTAATTATTCATTGTTCATCTGTTCCTAGGGTTACCAACTCCAACTTGGAACATTCTGGGAGCGGGGGGGGGGGGCCGCACTGCTTGGAGAAGGCAGAGTTTGGAGAAGGGATATGAAGTCTCATCCTGTAATGTCACACGCAGTCAGTGCCACTAGCCAGAGCTTTCTAATACAAATGATCATCCAGCCATGTGCGAAATGTGATAAACCATAATCACATGGTAAAGAACCCCACCATGACCATTATATAAAAGTCAGTAGCAATCCCCTCACACCTCATTTGTAGTAATACAGAAGAGACAAGCAATCCATATGGGCAAAAACCTCAGTACACGGTAAGCTGGTCATCTGTATTCACCTTCTACACAGTGTTACACCCAAATGCCCAATTCATATTGTGGATTTAATCTATTCAATGAACACATGCACAGACCTCTTTGGGAAGGAGTAGGAATGCTTCTTATTTATGCATGCATGCATGCATGTGTGAGTATGTATGTAGCTCTACCTTTTCCCCCAACGATGACCCAAAGTGGCTTATATCCATCCCCTGTCTCCAAAACAGCCCTGTGAGGTAGGTTAGGCTTAGAGTGTATGAGTGGCCCCAGGTCACCCAGTGAGCTTCTGTGGCAGATCTTAGTCTGACATTCTATCCACTATACAACACTGGATCTCACTGGCTTCTTGAAGATGAGAAATAGTTATTTGTATACAGGGCTCTTTTTGTAGAAAAAGCCCAGCAGGAACACATTAGCATAATAGGCCACACCCAACACAAGAAACTCATTAGCATATTAGGCCACACCCCTACCAGCACAGCTCATTAGCACATTAGGATGCACCCCCATGTTACCAGAAGTGTGGTTATCCAGCCACACCCACCTTTTGCTTCTTATTCTGTTTATCTTGTTTGTTGTCAAAACCCCGGGCCTTTTTTTGTAGCAGGAACTCCTTTGCACCCCTAATGTAGCCAATCCTAATGAACACCCCTAATGTAGCCAATCCTAATGAGTTTCTGCTGTTGGGTGTGGCCTATTATGCTAATGAGTTCCTGCTAGGCGTGGCCAACTCGGGAGCCAGCTGGAACTCCGTTCCTGTGCGTTCCTGCCCCAAAATAGCCCTGTTTGTATAACATTTATACAACCACTTCACACAGATAATTTTAATAATCTTGTAATCCTGTAAGATATTATTATCTGTATTCTACTGCTATAGATGACAGAACAAAGTTTGTGTCCAGTGGCACCTTTAAAACCAACAAGGTTTAATTCTGGGTATCAGCTTTTGTGTGGATGAACACTTCTTCAGATGCATTGAAATAAGACTTCCTCAACCATTACATATAGGTAGAGAGGCAGGAGAGGTTAGTTGCCAGGAAGGGCTAATTAGAGTCAAGATGCATAACTAATAGAGTGATAAGTATAGCTAAGATTGGATTAAAGCAGTTGGTAAGACCTGTGAATAGTAGCAAGTTAGCATACGGATAATAAAGGATTCAGCTGGGTAGCCAAGCTGGACTGAAGCAACAGAACAAAGTTGGAGTCCAGTGGGGCACCTTTAAGACCAACCAAGTTCAATTCTGGGTATCAGCTTTCATGTGCATGCACACTTCATCAGAATAAAAGAGTTAACAACCAGATGTGAGAACTAAGTTAAGTCCAGTGGCACCTTTAAGACCAACCAAGTTTAATTTGGGGTTATATATTTATTGTATGGCAGAGTTACACACAGGAAGTATATATTTAAAATATGTAACCAAGTTGATACAATGTGTATGCAGACCGACTGGACGATCCCCCTAAATACTAATATCTAAATTTTCAGTCCACTCAGTCGCAGCTGGGGAGAGTTCAAAGAGCTCTGTCGTGTCTCCCTGGAAGGCGTGATGCTCACATTCCTGTGACAGATGGAAGATAGCTTGGCGGGCTGCACCACAATTGCATTCAGGTCCTGGCATTCTGGTATTCTAGGTATGATGGTGGGACAAGTGATTCCTACTCTGAGTTGGGAAATTCTCAGAGATTTGGTGGCAGAGCCGGGGGAGGGTGGAGGGTTTTTTAAATTATTATTTTATTCATTTGTATCCCACTTTTCTCCCCAATGGGACCCAAAGAGTTAGAGGAGAGGACAGACCATAGTGGGGTGTAATGCCACCAAGTCCACCCCGCAAAGCCACCATTGTCTCCAGAGGAACTGTTCTGGGTAGTCTAGAGATGAGTTGCAATTCCAGGAGATCTCCAGGCCCCACCTGGGTGTTGGCAACCCTAGGTGGGACTGAGATCGTAAGTTCATCTGGGAGGGGGGACTAGGGTGTAGACTTTCCAATTTCCCGGGGGGGGGGGGGGGCTGGGCCCAGAGGCATTGCTGTGCTAGGAGCAAGGGTGACTCCCGGGGGAGGCTGAGCACTTTCCTGAAAATTTCGGCGGGGGCTGAATCCCCGCCGCCCCCACGAAGATTACGCCTCTCAGCCACTACAGTACACCAAGCTTCCTGATGTCTGTACCCTTTTCCTTTTACATCCAAGTATGATATTTGTGTCTGTCAAACAAGCAAGAACTTTTTCCTGGTATGACATATGTTTCCTGTCTGGTCATTCATGAAAGGGTTCGCTCACATAACACAGAGCAATGACTGGCTTTATCTGGAGACAATTCCTTGTTCTGTTTGCTTTCAAGGATACTGTAGGAACATGGAAGGCTGCGGAATAGTTTGTCATTCAGGCAAAGTATGACATCTGTGCTGGGGACTGAATGGAAAATAAGCACACAAATGCAAATGGGTCAGGGCATCATTCAAGGAAGTACTTTGTGATTTGCTCGCTTATTTTTTACATTGCCTGGTGCCAGATTTCAGTGAAAAGGTAAATTCCCTTTACAGACAAAGCTATCCCTTTCTTTCTTGGTTTTCCCAATGCAATGGGGCAGGGGGGGGTTACTGCTGCTTCTCCCCCCCAGCTCCACTTGCAGTATTTGTCTCCATTTCACACTATTTAAAAAGAAAACAACTTTAAACATCTGTTCCCGCACTTTTTAAGATGGAAAGAAAGAGATCTTGAATATAGCAAAAAGTATGGCAGATGTTAGCAAATTCCCTCCAAGGCAGATGTCTGCTTCTCAAAAACACAAGTTCTTTTAAGAATTCATGGCTATGGCTCCTCTCTGACTTAGGACACGCGACTGCCCAGCAAGTGAAGGGACGTGGGAAAACTCTATTGCACAAAGAGCTTATTCAAACAAACCTAATAGCCGTGAAGAATCTAATAACCAGCACGAAAATGGACAGCAAGCCCACAAGTGAGACAAGAGGAGAAAAGTAACCCTTTCTGCACTTCCTGTGTAGAATAAGAATAGGAAAGACATCCCCAACATAACATTTGGAACACAGGATTCTGTGCCTGTATTCAAACCATAAGTGTCTTGGATGAATGGATTGTATATACTTCTCTGTTTGGCAAACTTGCTGAATAATATCCAGAAATATGAGTTCATGAATTTAGTGGATTCCATTGTTGTTGTTTTTGTTGTTGTTGTTCAGTCACACAGTTGAGTCTGACTCTTCGCGACCCTAAGGACTCCCTTGTTTTCTCCATAATCCAGAGAATGTTGGCAATTTGATCTCTAGTTCCTCTACCTCATGGGTGTCAAACCTAAGGCACGGGGGCCGGAACTGGCCCATCCAGGGCTGTTATGCGGCCAACAAGCAACGGGTGCAAAGGAGGGAACAGGAGGCTGCTTGGGGGCAGGTGGGTGTAGCCACTCCAATTGTGGTTCCAGCATGGCAGGACAACCTCGTCTACAGCAGTCAAGCAGAACCCCTTCCCTTCAGGGACTGGTAAACTGGAAGCCACCGCAGCTGCATTTATACCTCTCCACTCGGCTTGCAGCTCCTGGGATGCTGTCCCAGATGGCTGCAAGGATCAACATTTGCACATGGGGTGCGTGTGCAATGTTAGTGCATGGGAGCATCTGCCCAGTGCTGCATTGCTGGGTCTCCAGTCCGCCTATGTGGTTTTTCCTCTGCACCCCCTCCCATCCCATGGGGCTTTGCAGTGAGGACACACCAACTTGAAGTTTGCCAGTTGCTGTCCTTTATAAAGTTTATACCTCTGGCATTACATTTTGTGGCACACATGGCCTGGCCCGACAAGGTGACATATATGTCAGATCCAGCCCTCATAACAAATTAGTTTGACACCTCTGCTCTACCTCTTCAAAACCCAGCTTGTACTTCTAGCAGTTCTCTATCCACATACTGCTGAAGCCCAGCTTGTAGGATCTTGAACATGACCTTGCTAGCATGTGAAATGAGTGCAATTATGCAATCGTTTGAACATTCCTTGGCATTGCCCTTCTTTGGAATTGGAATGTAAACTGACCTTTTCCAATCCTGTGGCCACTGTTGTGTTTTCCAAATTTGCTGGCATACTGAGTGCAGCACTAACCGAATCATCTTTAAGACTTTGAATAGCTCAGCCGGGATACCATCACCTCCACTAACTTTGTTGTTAGTAATACTTTCTAAGGCCCATTTGACTTCGCACTCCAGGATGTCAGGCTCGAGGTCAGTGATCACACTGTCAAGGTTGTCAAGGACACTGAGGCCCTTCTTGTATAGTTATTCTGTGTATTCTTGCCATCTTTTTCTAATCTCTTCTGCTTCTATTTGGTCCCTACCGTTTTTGTCCTTTATCATGGCCAGCTTTGCATGGAACGCTCCCTTGATTTCTCCAATTTTCTTGAAGAGATCTCTAGTTCTTCCCATGCTATTGTTTTCCTCTATTACTTTGTATTGTTCATTCAGGAAAGCCTCCTTATCTCTCCTTGCTGTTTTCTGGAAATCTGCATTCAGTTGGGTAAATCTTTCCTTTTCACCTTTGCCTTTCGCTTTCCTTCTTTCCTTAGCTATTTGTAAAGCCTCATTAGACAGCCACTTTGCTTTCTTGCATTTCTTTTTCTTTGGGATGGTGCTGATTGCTGCCTCCTGTACAATGTCACAAACCGCTGCCTGTAGTTATTCAGGCACTCTGTCTATCAGTTCTAGTCCCTTAAACCTATTCTTCACATGGGGTACTGTACATTCATAAGGGATGTGATCTCTAGGTCAAAACTGAATGGTCTAGTGGTTTTCCCAACTTTCTTCAGTTTAAGCCTGAATTTTGCAATGAATAGCTCATGATCTGAAGTCTTGTCTCTTGCAATGGGAATGGGGTAGAAAGTAATATCTAGGGCAGTGGTGGCGAACCTATGGCACGGGTGCCAGTGGTGGCACTCAGAGCCCTCTCAGTGGGCACGCGTGCCCCAGCCAGGCCCAGACCATCATTAAAGTGTCGAATTCTCTGCCAAATAATTTTAAGTAAATGAAAGCATTTGGGATTGCTTTCCTTACTTTGTTAGGATCATCTTAAGTTAATGTATGAGTTGTTTTTTCTAAAGTAAAACCTCAGTATTCAGGTTAAACTGCCGTGTTGGCACTTTGCAATAAATAAGTGGGTTTTGGGTCGCAGTTTGGGCACTCGGTCTCTAAAAGGTTTGCTATCACTGGTATAGAGCTTCTCCATCTTTGACTGCAAATGATATAATCAATCTGATTTTGGTGTTGCCCATCTGGTGATGTCCATGTGTAGAGTTGCCTCTTAGGTTGTTGGAAGAGGGTATTTGCTATGACCAGTGTGTTCTCTTGACATAACTCTGTTTGCCTTTGTCCAGCTTAATTTTGTTCTCCAAGGCCACATTTGTCCTTTATTCCAGTTACATATTGACTTCCTACTTTAGCATTCCAGTCCCCTATGATGATGACATCTTTTTTTGGTGTTAGTTCTAGGAGGTGTTGTAGGTCTTCATAGAACCAGTCTACTTCAGCCTCTTCTGCATCAGTGGTTGGGGCATAGATTTGGGTTACTGTGATGTTGAATGCTTTGCCTTGGATTCAGACCAAGATCATTCTGTTGTTTTTGAGATTGTATCCCATTACTGCCTTTCTCACTCTCTTATTGACTATAAAAGCCACACAATTTTTTCCACAGGCTTCTTGGCCACAGTAGTAGATATAATGGTCTTCTGAGTTAAATTAGCCCATTGCTATCCACTTTAGTTCACTCCCAAGATGTCGATGTTCAGTCTTGCCATCTCATTTTTGATCACATCAAACTTGCCTTGTTTCATAGATCTTACATTCCAGGTTCCTATGCAGTACTGTTCTTTGCAGCATTGGACTTTCCTTTCACCATCAGACACATCCACAGCTGAGCATCCTTTCAGCTTTGGCCAGGCTGTTTCATTCTTTCTGGGGTTACTTGTACTTTCCCTCTGCTCTTCCCCAGTAGCATATTGGACACCTTCCGACCTCAGGGGCTCATCTTCCGGCATCATGTCTTTTAGTCTTTTGTTACTGTCCATGGGGTTTTCTTGGCAAAGATACTAGAGTGGGTTGCCATTTCCTTCTCCAGTGGATCACACTTGGTCTGAGTTCTCTGCTGTGGCCTGTCCGTCCTGGGTGGCTCCTCCACAGCATAGCCCACAGCCTCATCAAACCACGCAAGCCCCCTCGCCACATCAAGGCAGTGATCCATGAGAGAGTGGATTCCATTAGATACATATTTTTTAAACTTTATTTTTAGTGACCATGGGTTGGATCCTAACTACTTCCAAAAAAACCTATGAATCTTTGTCATTTTCCTCTGTGTTCCTGCAATCCCTTCCAAGCCCCAGAAAGTAGATTCCCAGAATGGTTGAAGGGCTGCTGGGAAGAAGGAGGTGAAAATGTGCTTCCATTGGATAAGCACAGTTGTCCATGGTAGCACAGTTGGTGTTTTTTCACTTACATCAGGCCTGCCAGCTGGCTCCTTATTTGTCTGCCTCAGCTCTTGCCACATTGACCCATACAACAGTCCCCTCCAGATTGGACTACTGCAATGTGCTCTACATAGGGCAACCCTTGAAAACGCTTTGGAGACTGCAGGTGGTCCAGAATGCAGCTGCCAGGTTGCTGCCTGGAACATGATGGTCAACTCATATTATTCCAGTTCTCTAGTAGGTGCACTGGTGACTAGGGTTGCCAGGTCTTACCTGGCTGCCGGTGGGAGGGCTCCAAACCAGGTCCCTGGATCTTCTGGGTCACCACAGAATTTTTAGCCTAATGCTAGAGCATCACCTGCACAACGTGCCTGCTGTCATGATGTCACCTCCAGGTGATGTTATCACACTGGACACATTGGACATGATGGGGCTTTTTGGGAGTGGGGTTCCCCCACCAGCCAGCTGTCCAGCAGCGGATTAGGGCCCCCAAAAGCAGGTGAACCCCTGCCCCCACCAGGGGGATGGCAACCCTACTGGCTACCATTTAGTCTCCAGATCCAATTTGTGTTGGTGTTAACTTTTAAAGTCTGGGACCCTCACACCTACAGGACCACCTCTCCTGTTACAACCACCCACACTTCATTCTGTCATTATCTAGGGGGCTCTTGTAGGTGTCTGTCCCCAGGATGGCTCGGTTAGCTTTCACCAGGGAAAGGGCCTTCTGAATTGTGGGTCCTACCCTGTGGAATGTACTCTTGGATGACACCCAAGCCCTGCCGGATTTGTTTAGTTTCCACACAGCATGCAAGGCCTTTAGAGGGTAATCCACATGTCTGGGTTGTTTTTATTAGTGGTATGGTGCTATCCACATATTTTAATAGTTTGATATTTTAATGTTAATATTTTTATATATTTGTTTTATGTTGTTTTTAACCTTATTATATGGTTTTAATCCTGTAAGTAGCCGCAAGACCCTTTAGGTGAGTGGTAACTAAAAAAAAAAATCTAATAAATAAATAATAGAAATTGCCCTTTGTGTCTCTTCTGTCAGCAGAGCTGCAGGGACACTGTAAAAGATCCTGGGTTAGGCTTGCTCATCGATTGTTCGCAGCTTGGAGACCTGATCTTGCCGCTAATGAAGAAGAAGAAGAGTTGGTTTTATACCCCATTCTTCACTACCTGAAGGAGTCTCAGAGCAGCTGACAATCACCTTACTTCCTCTACCCACAACAGACACCCCGTGAGGAAGGTGGGGCTGAGAGAGTTCTAAGAGAACTGTGACTGGCCCAAGGTCACCCAGCTGGCTGCATGTAGAGACGTGGGGAATCAAACCCAGTTCCCCAGAGTAGAGTCTGCCACTCTTAACCACTACACCAAGCTAATGCATTCTCTTTACCCTCAACTGCAAGGTGTCAATGTCTGGCACACAATTATTTTTACCACGAAGGGGGAAAAACCAAGAGGCAAATCAGGGACCACAGAGATAAGTAGGAAGATCCAATAATCCAGGTCCTGAATATCAAGCTGACCTCTTCCACTCCATCAATGAGTTGCATAAATAACAGTAACAGAGGTACTGTTAGAACTGTTCTCTTAGTCATCTCAGCTGGTGAATCCCATTTCTCTCCATTGTGGCTTGAGTTAATGAAGGGTCAGCAACACAAGTGTAAATGGGGAAGATTCTGACAGAGCTTCTAATACTGCTCACACTGACAAAGGGACAGGTTTTAACAGTGACTTGCTTTGCTCAGGAGTAAGAGGCTGAGGTACTTAAGAAGTAGTTGACATATGCTGTGGGAAATTACTGGATATGATTGAGCTATAGAGTAGTAATTACCTATCCCTGTTATCTGAAGAAGTGAGCAGTGACTCACCAAAAGCTCATACCCTGCCACATATTTTATGAGTCTTTAAGGTGCTACTGGACTCTTGCTCTTTTCTACTGTCCCTGTTCTAATGGGCAGTTCTCATTCAGTCATGCCAGTACTTTGGAGAGATGGATTGTGTGGGGTTGTCAGGAGGCTTTTCACTGGCATATGATGTAGGCAGATGAGGAGGTGAATAATGTAGATGAGTTAGATGGAGGCAGTTCTGAGAAGGATGGATGACTTGTCAGTCGGATGAATGCTGGGATTTACAGTACTAATAACTTCCTCAGGTTATGTTAAGATTACAGAGCATGTGTCATATTTATCTTCCCAAAAGGTTGCCATTCACTTGTCATATATGTTCTCAAGCACCACCTAATTCCCTGGTTCTACCACATTACCCAAATGCTAATCCTTAGAGTCTTCCCTATCTCCTAATATTGTAAACAGAAAAGCCTGTGTCATTTCCATGTTAGGTATAGCACCTAGTACACTAGGTTCTAAATAAATGTACACTAGCAGTAGGAGTATCATCACGTACATCACATACATCATATCTGGATTAAAATTGCCTACTGTGCCCACATTATAACTGCGATGAATAAAAATGCAAGAATTACCCATCTATTTGATGAACCTGTAGAGTCAAGGCTAAGAGCAAAAGCAACTTTTTACCCTGTTACTTATGCGGTGTGCTGGTTGATTCTTGTTGAAAATTTTAGCATGTGGATGACAAAATCAAGTTCATTTAAAAAAATAAACTTGATTACTTGTGAGGACAGCAGCATTTAGAAAAAGGCCTTGATTCTTTAAAATCAGAACTGGCCTCTATGCAATTTCATTCTGGACAGCTCCAGTTTAGGAAAAAGTTCCCCCACCACCACCTAAAGAAAGTAGGAGACGCCGATATCCCCATAGGGCTGCCAGCCTCCAAGTGAGGCCTGGAGATCTCCTGGAATTACAACTGATTCCAGACAACAGAGATCATTTCCCCTGGAAGGTTGACTCCATGGGATCACACCCCTGCTGAGATCCCTCTCCAAACCCTGCCCTCCCCAGCCCAAATCTCCAGGAATTTCCGAGCCCCAAACTGGCAACCCTACCAGCCTATATGGCAATTTGAAAATTTCTTCCTTCTTTGCCCTGTTAAATTGCTGACCTTTTATCTGTGACAGAATATGATCTGCAGCAGGCATAGAGGATGCATAGTCTGTACATAGACCATGCTTATGAACTACCATTGTTTTGTACTCCATATACAGGTCTTTTTCATACAACATTTTGAACATCATTGAAGAAATGCAATCTTTTATCACTTTTGGAACAGAAAGAATATTCTGTAATGTAATTATAATCTCTCCCTTATATAAAAGAGTAGTCGCTGCCAAAATTCTAAAACGCGCCCCGTTAGTGTATGGGTGGAAAATATGCCACTCAGGAGAGCTGCCTCCAATGACTGGCTCCCTCAGCCAACCTGCCCTGCCATTGGCTGGGTGGCTGGGAGGGGAGGGAGCCAGTCATCGGAGCCAGCTCTTCTGAGCGGCCATCTTCCCCACATACGGTAAGGGACGCTTTCAGCCCAGCGGCGAACGGAGCCGATAGGCTCCGTCCGCCGGCTTCCCTACCTCCAGCACCCATCCTGCCTGGCGAACGGGCCCTGCACGGCCCGTCCGCCGCCTCCCTCCCCTCCTGGAGGGAAGCCTCCGTCGCCGGTTCCCCCCACCCCCCCCGCCCCCAGTCCAGGCCGGCGCCGGAGGCCTGGAGCCTCCGTCGCCGGTTCCCCCCACCCCCCCAGTCCAGGCCGGCCCCGGAGGCCTGGATCCTCCG
>NW_015160222.1:530645-545813 GCF_001447785.1 Gekko japonicus | reverse complement strand
CTTCCTTCCTTCCTTCCTTCCTTCCTTCCTTCCTTCCTTCCTTCCTTCCTTTCCAAATTACTACCACTAACCCCACTCTGTCTCCACCCCTTTTCTCTCTTTCCCCCCTATCTACCTCTGTCTCTCTCTCTCTACCTCCTCTTCTCCATTCCTCCCTTCCACTCGCCCTTCCTTCCTATCTAGGGCCCGTCGTCTACCGCCACGACGGGCTTTCCTTACTAGTGTGTATATAAAAAAGAAAGTCCCCTCACCGTAAAATCAGCGCCCAGGCCAAACCGCTGGACCTAGAGACACCAAATTCGGGGAAAGCGCTCCTACCATGACATAGGTGCTTGCTAAGAAGGGATTTTAAGAAATTTGACCCCAAAGTTGTTCAAAAGGGGTAAAATGTGCTCCCTCCATTGATTCCTATGCGGCTGCCAGGCTGCTGCCTCCTTGCACCCCAACTCTCTGATTGGTCAGCCGCAGAGCTTAGTGTTCTGATGTAAAAAACAACAGTTACAGGATACAGCAGACAGCTAAGGACAGTTGAGGAAATCAGGAATGGCCAACAACCACCACCTGTGAGGTGCAGTAATGCTGCTGGCCCAATGTCTCTGATGGCTTCCAACACACTCCCCCCACCTCCTACACCTAACAGGCAGTTGTTTGTCAGGTGCAGCCCCACCTTCACAGTGGCTTCTAATACTCCTCCCCGTCCCTCTCCTACACTGGACAGGCAGTTGCCTGTCGGGTGTAGGAGAGGAGGTGGGATGCTTACAGCCACCGGGGAGGTTTACTCAGCAGGATTGCCTTAGCCCTGCTGCTGGCCCAGCCTCCCTGATGCCTCTAAATACAATCCCCCCCAACACCAGACACGCCGGTGTCTGTCAGGTGGAGGAGCAGGACCAGGGTACTTTAATCCATCAGGGACACCGCCCCAGCAGGATCACCTTAGCAATGCTGCTGGCTCAGCCTCTCTGACGGCTTCCAACACACTCCCCCACCTCCTACACCTCACAGGCGGTTGTCTGTCAGGTGTAGCAGTGGTTGCAGGGTGCTTAAAGCCACGAGGGTGCCTGCCCCAGCAGTAACACCTTAGTGATCCTGCCAGCCCTGCCTCCACAGTGGCTTCTAATACTCCTCCCCCTCCCCATCCTACACTGGACAGGCAGCTGCCTGTCAGGTGTAGGAGAGGAAGTGGGATGCTTATAGCCACCGGGGAGGTTTGCTCAGCAGGATTGCCTTAGCACTGCTGCTGGCCCAGCCTCCCTGATGCCTTTAAATACAATCCCTCCCCCAACACCAGACACACCAGTGTCTGTCAGGTGTAGTAGCAGGGCCAGGGTATGAATGTTTATGGGGAGATAGTAAAGGACATTTCTAGGAGCCATTTCAATGCATGCCTCCCTCATGAACCTGAAGAAATGTCCACCACATCACCACTCCCTCACACCAACTCCCCTCACACCTCTCACCTCTTCCTGCCCCCAAGAAAACTCCTGGCAAATGTTGAGCCAGATACACCAACACTACAAGGAGGAGGCAACTTAGGAATGCAGCAAAGACATTTGCACATAGTACTCATGCAGTGCACTGAGCTGCACAGGCCAAGCACCAGCAAGATCACCCTGAGGTGCTCTGAACAACACAGTCTCCATATGAGGAAAACAATCCAGGAATACAAGTAGAGAGGCCATCACTTTTGTGGAATGTAGCAGGAGTTGACTTAACAGACGACTGCTTCTTAAAGGGACAGTTCCATGTGGCCTGCTCATCAAGCAGCCTGGTGATCCTAGCACCTGAGGGCAGAACCACCAATGTGGTCTAGAGAGAGGTCCTTCAGTAGAGAGAGAAAAAGTACGTATGTCTCACTTCATTTCTTACACTACAATCTTCTCTGTTAGAATTCCTACAACAAATATCACATTTCAAATTTCACATCATCAGCATTATAACTGGATTTACAGAACTTAAATATCATAGTGAAGCACCGGTATCAGGCTAGTATTATAATAAGTGCAGTATTATAAATTCATACACAGAATGTTTTTGTAATTAACAACATTGCACTTCTATGCCAAGCTAAGACATATCCCTTAGTGTACCTACTAGTACAAGCAAAACACGTAGGAGTGGATCCTATACAGCACAAGCAGAACAGTGCTCATGGAAGCAAACATTTCCTCCTGCGTCTCCTATGGAAGCCTTCTGTGCCCCTCAAAATGATGCCTAGGGATGCCAGCCTCCAGGTGGCCCCTGGGGATCTCCCAGAATTACAGCTCATCTCCAGACTACAGAGATCAGTTCCCCTGGAGAAAATTATGCCCCTGTGTCCTCCCCAGGCTCCATCCCCAAATTTCCAGTAGTTTCTCAACCTGGATCTGGCAACCCTAATAGTGCCCCTGGAGGACTCTGCAAACACCATGAGCAATGAAGTGGGGTTATATAGTGAAAGAGAGAGTAAGCCAAAATCACTTCCTTTTCTGCTGATAGAATTGTCTTCTGCCATCAGAAATCTCAGTTATGATCTAATTCAAAGACTTCAAACCTCACTACTCCATGACCTAGAAATCAGCTAATTTAAAATCCATACTGAAGTCTTGTTTATGTTGGATATGATGTGGCTTAGCGGTACACACATGCTTTATAAACAGCGGGTCTCAGGTTCTAATCCCTGGGATCTTGGAATAAAGGATTTCTTGTAGCAGATGAGACCAAAATTAGATGCTGCAAATCAGAGTAGAAAATGTTGAATGGGATGAGACAGTAGTCTGACTTAGTATATGACAGCTTCATGTCTTCCTTCTTCATCCCCTTTTTCAGTATACTACATAAAAACAGTGGAAATTATGAGTGAAATTACCCAAATTCAGATTTTAGAAATTAAAAAAAATCCAAGCATGTAATCCTTGGAGAGGGAAGTGCATACACAAGAGCTTGGTGTAGTGGTTAAGAGTGCGGACTCTAATCTGGGAGAACTGGGTTTGATTCCCCACTCCTCCATTTGCACCTGGCTGGATGACCTTGGGCAAGCCATAGCTCTGATAAGAGCTGTCCTTGAAAAAGAGCAGTTTCTGTCAAGAGCTCTCTCAGCCCCACCTACCTCACAGGGTGTCTGTTGGGGGGAGAGGAAGGGAAAGGAGATTGTAAGTCGCTCTGAGACTCTGAGTGAAGGGCGGGGTATAATTCCAATCTCCTCCTCCTCCTCCTCCTCCTCCTTTGGAATGGTGAAAGGTTTAAAATTAAATTGAATATGAGAAGAGTGCTTGAAGTCCTAAGCATAGCAGATGTGTCAGATTGCTGCTCAGTGTGTCACTGAACAGACCTGATAATCTTTTACTACTCTAAATCCTGGATTCAGGCTGCACCATTACAAGGACAGAGTTGTTATTGTGACTGGCATTGTAAACAGGATATTTCTTTCCATCCCCATACAGTCATATTCTCTACTTTTTTTCTTATGTTGATTAGCCGTTCTCTGTAGCTGTTCTCTGTAGCAGTTCCTGCTGTTTTCCAGTGCCATACAAGTACCATTTTAGTTGCTAATTAAGTCAATTAGCACACTGCACTCTAGTAGCACACTGATAGTTATCATCCCTATAATTCAGCAAAATGATCCATGGATTTGTAATTAGCTCTAATTATTTTGGACATAAATGCTAATATCTGAGATCTAAAGCTTAGATGTGATTATACCATGATTACAGGTAGGGGGAAAATGTGTGAACTGAGCAACATTTCCATTTAAACTATTGATAGAAATCATTTTACTCAACCAAATGCCAGCCACAGAGTGGCTTGTTTTATGCTTCCGAAATGGAAATGAGACATTTGAAATAAAAGCATATAAAAGAAAGTCCCCTCACTGTAAAATCAACGCCCAGGCCAAACCGCTGGACCTAGAGACACCAAATTTGAGGAGAGCACTCATACCATGGTGTAGGTGACCACTAAGAAGGGATTTTTAGAAATTTGACCCCTAAGTGGGTCAAAATGGGAAAAATGTGCCCCCCCATTGATTCCTACGTGGCTGCCAGGTAGCTGCCTCTCTGGACCCCCCACTCTCTGATTGGTCAGCTGCAGAGCTTAGTGTTCTGAGGTAAAAAAAAACCCCAACAGTTACAGGGGACTGCAGAGAGCTAATGACAGTTGAGGAAATCAGGACTGGCCAACAACCACCTGTGAGGTGAAGCAAAGCGGCTGGCCCAGCCTCTCTGATGGCTTCCAACACACTTCCCCCACCTTCTACACCGAGTACGCAGTTGTCTGTCAGGTGCAGCTCCACCTCCACAGTGGCTTCTAATACTCCTCCCCCCTCCCCCTCCTACACTGGACAGGCAGCTGCCTGTCAGGTGTAGGAGAGGAGGTGGGATGGTTTCCAACACACTCCCCCCACCTCCTACACCTAACAGGCGGTTGTCTGTCAGGTGTAGCAGTGGTTGCAGAGTGCTTAAAGCCATGAGGGAGCCTGCCCCAGCAGTAACACCTTAGTGATCCTGCTGGCCCTGCCAGGATTGCCTTAGCCCTGCTGCTGGCCCAGCCTCCCCGATGCCTTTAAATACCATCCCCCCCTTTCAATGCATGCCTCCCCCATGAACCTGAAGAAATGTCCACCATATCACCACTTCCTCACACCAACTCCCCCTCACACCTCTCACCTCTTCCTGCCCCCAAGAAAGCTCCTGGCAAACATTGAGCCAGATACACCAACGCTACAAGGAGGAGGCAACTTAGGAATGTGGCAAAGACATTTGCACATAGTACTCCTGCAGTGCACTGAGCTGCACAGGCCAATTACCAGCAAGATCACCCTGAGGTGCTCAGAACAACACAGTCTCCATATGAGCAAAACAATCCAGGAACACAAGTGGAGAGGCCATCACTTTTGTGGAAGGTAGCAGGAGTTGACTTAACAGACAGCTGCTTCTTAAAGGGACAGTTCTATGTGGCCTGCTCCAAAGTGAGCTCACCAGGTAGCCTGGTGATCCTAGCACCTGAGGGCAGAACCACCAATGTGGTTTAGAGAGAGGTCCTTCAGTGGGGGGGGGGGGAAGTACATATGTCTCACTTCATTTCTTACACTACAATCTTCTCTGTTAGAATTCCTACAACAAATATCACATTTCAAATTTCACATCATCAGTATTATAACTGGATTTATGGAACTTAAATACCATAGCAAAGCACGGGTAGCAGCCTGGTATAAAATAAAGGCATATATAAAAGCATAAATGAACCCTGATCTTATCAGAGACTATTAGAGCAATCCTAAACAGGTCTACTCAGAATTCTGCTGAGGTCTATTCAATGGGGGCTACTGCCAGGAAAGTCTATTTAGGATTGTACTGTAACACTCTGTTTGATATCTGTTAGGGTCACTGCAAGGCTTCTTCACGGCAAGGTATTATGCAAGTATGCTACGCAGCTAAAGGAAGAAGGGAATGATAATACAGCCTGGCCAACAGCTGTGCCAACCCTGGTTCAGAAACATAGATTGCCTTAGCCCTTGTGATGGCATTGGGACCCCCAGGTGCCTGAACTCGTGACTTCCTGAGTGCCATAGTTTGCAATAACAGGCTTATTTACAAGGTTTCTTAATATTACCAGAGGGGGGGAAAGGCAACAAATGGCCAAAAGGCTAACAGAGCAATCAGTACTGTTGTTTTAATCTGGTTTTAACTGTGTTGTATTTTATACTGTTGTTACCTGCCCTGAGCCTGCCCGCAGGGAGGGAGGGATATAAATCCAAATAAATAAATGAAATAATAAATAAATAAGTTCCATTCAGCCCATATTTCTTTGAAAGGAAATGTTACACTGACAGATGTCCAAATATACCAACAGTGCTAAGTGCAGAGCACTTACAGAGTATTCATGGCATCTTAATGTGCCATTTAGGATAATCTTTGCATATTGGTCACGTTTGCTTTTTTTTTTGGCAGGTTTCTCATCATTCCTGGGTGCCAGGCAGTGATAGAGTTAAACCGCAGAGGCTGGCTTGCTGAGCTGCAGGCAGGTGGTAGGCCTGCATCTGCACAGCACAAGGCTCATTCTGTCTGAACGCATAAAATCTGCTGGAGCAGTAAATACACCCGTAAATCAGGGTTTTAAATAGAGCCCAGCACATAACCCACCTAGGCAGATCTGCGGGATAGCATGTTTACACAAAGAGAGAAGGGGTCCTTTGCAGTACTAAAGACGTTTGAGGGGGAAACAAGGGAGACTCGTTCCTTGAGCCAGGGAGGTTTAGGCTGAAAAGCTCCAGTAACGTCTGGCTAAAACCAGACACACAGAGAGCCTCTCGCATAATAAGGGTGTTTTCCCAAGCAATGTGTATTTTGGCAGAGAAGAAGAAAAAATACTGTTGATGTAAACAAGTGTTCAGTGGCACTGGTTCATTCTGTTTGTTTTGATGAAGCATAGGAAGGATCACATGAAGCTGCAGAGTGCTGAGTTAGGGTCTTGGTCCTTTAGACACAGCTGTCTACTCCAACTAACAGTCAATCCCCATCAAAAAGTGTTCCCCCGCCTTGATCTTTTATATGGGAGAGGCTAGCGGTTAAACATGGGGTCTTCCGCATGCAAAGTATGTGCTCTGTTTAGGGTTGTCCAGGTCCCCCCCTGGCCACCAGCAGGGGATGGGGGTTACGGCTGCCAGATCCAGGTTGGGAAACTCCTGGAGATTTGAGGATGGATCCTGGGAAAGTCAGGGACTTCAGAGGGGTACAATGCCATACAGTCCACCTTCCAAAGCATCAGTTTTCTACAAGGGAACTGATCTCTATAGTCTGGAGATTCTGTAATTCTGGGTGAACCCCAGGTCCTTCCTGGAGACTCGCATCACCAACTCTGTTCCTGAGCTTTGCCATTAGAGAACAGAGGCTGGTTTTACTTATTTATCTGAAAATGTCCTGTTGCTCAGGGAAGCTTATAATAAAACTAAGTTCGCACTGCAAACTGTCCAGCCATCAATAGAAAATCACCCTGTGCTAATACCCAAATCCTAAGCAAAAAGCCACCTTCAGCAATGCAGACTTGCATTCCTTCCTAAAGGCTGGGAAGGATGGAGACTTTTTGTCACCACATCCGGAAGTTTCTACCACGGGGGGGGGGGGCAATGTTAAAGAAGGTTCACCACTGAGAAACAGGAAGATAAACCAGCTATAAGGAGGGTGCTGACAAAATGATGGCTCTGGGTTGGGAAATTCTTGGAGAGTTGGTGGTTGAGTGTGAGGATGAGGATGATGTACCTTGGGGAGTGACCTCAACAGGGTATACTGCCATAGAGTAGAGTCTGCCCTCCAAAGCAGTCATTTTCTCCAAGAAATTAATCCCTGTAGTCTGCTGTAAATCAGGGAGTTCTCCAGGTCTCACCTGGAGGCTGGCAACCATATGCTGCCAGAAGGTGCATTCCCAGGTCTGCCAGTGAGCTGATAAACAGGAGGTCTGCCAGTGAGCTGATAAACAGGAACCTTGCCCAGTGAATGAATAAAGTAATGACAAACACTAGGCATCGGAAGCCACACCCAGTGATGCTTTGACATTTCCTTTCATGCCCTGTGAGATATAAGAGGAAAGGGAGGATCAATTTGGAGAGAGGCAAGAGCAGAGAGTGCAGTACTATGTATTTAAAGACCATGTTCAAATACCACAGAAGTGACTAGGTCCCCTATGTCTGAGGATTTGTCTATAGAAGCAGGAGTGCCAGGGCTGCTTGTTTCAGTTTCTTTGAACCTTGGTTCAGTTACTAGGTAGATTTGTCTCTTCTTGCCAGGTTCCACAGAACCCCAGGTCTCTCTGGGCAATGAGAGAGCCCCACTCTAAAAAATGCTGCAAGCTCTGGTTCATTTGTATCCCAGAACAAATTTCAGAGGAGTAGCCACATTAGCTGGTTGCAAGAGGCAAGTTGCATTCCTCAAACCTTGGACAAAGACCAGGCATTTCTTATCCATCAGCTTAACAAAACCAGAGAAATGGTGGTGGCTTCTATGTGCAGCAACACTGCAGCAAAATGGTTTTAAGAAAGTTTAGAGAAAAGCCATGGAAACCCTGAGAGGTACACCAATACACCATGATGCTGTGGGAAAGCATCGTAGGTCACTTTCTTACATTTCATAGCTTCCATCGTTTCAGGCCTGGTTATGGGTCTGAAATGCATTTGGTCAGCCGCCCTAGTGGACGACGTGTGCCAAAAGATGGACAGAGGAAGTGCGACCCTGTTAATTCTCCTGGACCTCTCAGCGGCTTCATGAAGCCATCAACCGTGGTATCCTTCTGGATCGCCTTTTGGGACTGGGAGGCACTCTTTTGCAGTGGTTCTGGCCCTACTTCAAGGACAGGTTTCAGACTGTGGTGCTAGAGGACTGCCTTTGGCATACGGGGTTCCTCAATATTCAGATGATACTGAGCTCTGTCTTGTACTACTAGCAGATCCCAGGGGGGCTGTGGAAACTGTGGAGGCAGTCTTGGAATGGATGAGAGCTAACAAGCACAAACATAATCACAACAAAACAGAGGTGCTTCTGGTGGGGAGAAGGTCTGGCCTGGGTAATGGATTGTCCCCTGTTCTGGATGGGGTTGCACTCCCTTAAATGAGCAGGTTTGTAGCATGGGGGTGCTCCTGGACCCGGGTCTCCTGTTACAAAAAGGTGGCAGTGGTGGCCAGGGGTGCCTTTCACCAGCCTCTGCTGGTGAGCCAGCTGTGGCCCTTCCTGGACAGAATAAATCTTGCCACTGTGGTGCATGAGTTAGTGTGAGCTAGCTCATGGTTTTTTTCGCCTCCGGCTCACACATTTTTGTCTTAGCTCAGGAAGGATGGCTCCAGAGCAAACTAATTTAGGCAGTAGCCAAATCGCTTGCTCACGACTTCAGTGCCAGTAGCTCACACAGTAGAATTTTTGCTCACAAGACTCCACAGCGTAGAGGGAGCATTGCTGTCTGGCCCGGGACCAACATACCTTAAGGGCCACTTTCTCCCATACAAACCTACCTGCTCACTCAAGTTATCCTCAGAGGCCCTGCTTTGGCTGCTCCCACCATCTGAGGCAGACAGGTGGCAATGAGAAAGAGGGCCTTCTCTGTTGTGGCACCTAAACTTTGGAATGCCCTCCCCAGGGAGACTGGTCTGTCTCCCTCTGTCGGTATCTTTTGTCAGCAGGTGAAGACTTCTTTGTTTCGTCTGGCATACCCCCTGTAATGCTTATTGCCCCTCTTTCTAGTGTTGTTTGTTATGTGTTTTTAACTGAATTTTAATTGTTTTTATGTTTTTATTATTGCTGCCTTGTGGACCCTGATTGGGTGGAATGGTGGCATTAAAATGTTTTAAATGAATAAACAGTTTAATTAAATTCTGCACATCCCCGTTTGATGTTACTTAGTGATATCTGAATGCAGTCTATGGTACTATTTAAGGTAACACAAGCTTTCCATTTGTCATTGTGGAAAAACAGCCCAGCAGAGATATGTAAGAATACACAACTGCCTATATTAAGGTAGAGTTTTTACTATAGAAGAACGCTCCTTCCAGGCATTATCAAACGTCCTCTCTAATACAGACTGTGTAGAGCTCGCCCCCTAGTGGGAAAATGTCTTTGTTTCATCTTTTAAACAGAACTTTGTATGTCTGGAGCTGTTCATGTTTACTCCACTTTCATCCTGTCCTGGTTTTGGATTACATTGCATAAAGCACATTTCTATTTGACCTCCTCCATCATTTGATGCTACTGTACTATGAATTCATCTCATGCCCAACTGCATATATTGTTTGGTCTGTTCTTAGATATGTTTGAGTTAGTCAATATAAGCCATATAATACATGACCCCTTTTTGAATGCATATATGCATTGTGTCCTTAAGGAGATTGTGGATCTCTGCTTCTGTGTTGGAGGTAGCCTGATGCCCCTGGGATGCTGGTGGTAAGAAGCAGGAGGGCTTTGGCTGCTGTTGAATGGCCTCCGTAGGTCACCATGCACTTGGAACAGCAGGCGCGCAATGCCTTGTACACAGCGGATGACCGAGGGAAAGGTTGACTTGGAGCTGCTGTATATCCTGCGTTTTATCAGCACTGGTGCAGGATTCTTGCACCTCTTGTGAAATGTGCTGTTTACATGTGATAGACAGGATGTTGAGCTAGGTTTATCCAGCATGGAAATACATTCATGTCTTACATTTTAGAGAATCAGCTGCCCTGCCCTGTACAATGTAACTGATAAATATGCCTTAGCCATAAATAACTTGTTTTGAATGACACAATGTTTTTTTTAAAGAAACCCCAAAACTGTTTGCTTTACAATCATAGTTGTCTTGCACTGCTCACAAGAGAGGGGGGAAAGCAACAACTCAAGAAACAATCTCCAAAATTATTACTTTTGGGGAAAACACTGTGGTTGGGCATATTTGCTTGCTTTGGATTCTCTAGTCTAATCTTGCCAAGACGGTTTGCCCTGTTACTCAGGAAATGGAACCTAGGGTGGTTACGGTGCTTCACACACGTGAGATTTCCCGTTCATGCCATGTTATCTGTTCATGTTAATAGGTCCTATGTCTTTCATTTTTCTCTGACTTCTCTAATTCTCTAACTATCAAAATTGACTCCTAAAGTGATTCACAACAATGAAGAACTCATGCAAACGAAATAGTGAGGTCCAGGCCCCGGGCACAACAGGCCTGGCTGTTGCCTCTTCTAGCGGCAGGGGGTGGCTGGCTGGCTGGCTGGCTGCAGCTGGGAGGAGGGGAGCTGCCACTTGGAGCTGCTTCCAGGTGCTTTATTCAGTGCGCAGGCTGTCCTTAGGGTGGCTGCTTTATTGAAGTTCATAATTTTCTGGTCTGGAATGCAAATGAGTGATTAGCTATACAACAAATCAAGTGCCATTTCCTTCCAAAGGCCTTCTCCAGTTCAGAATGTAAAAATTATTTAGCACATGTACATGCTGCCTTTCCAGAGCCCTGCTGTTGGGAGAGATTTTTGCATGTTTCTGTGCATGCATGCAGCATGCCAAGGCTTCCAAAGCTAGATGTTTTGGAAAATCGGCAACACTTCTTTTAAAGTGTTAAAGTAGACTTAATGCATGGGATACTGCGAATGACCTCTTTTGAAAAGCAGGCATTCAAGATCCTGATTACATATGTTTGTTTTCAGACAGGAGCACAGTGGAATTTTCTGGTAGCTTTCTGCCTTATCCAGGGCTGAGAACTGCAGTTCCCAGCAGGCAATACATGCATTTGTGGTGGTGCAATGATGAGTGTGCTGGACTCTAGGGTATGGGAGACCCAGGTTCGAATCCCCACTCTGCCATGGAAGCGTGCTGGGTGATCTTGGGCCAGTATAAACTGGAGGAGAGGAGAACAGTGTAAGCCACTTTGGCTCCCCATTGGGGAGAAAGGGGGGGGCATAATGAAGTGAATAAATAAATGTGAAACGACCAGCATCAATATCTCAATCCAGACAACAATTCTTGGAAGATGATGAGTTCTGACCATTCTTGGAAGATGATGGGTTTTCTCTGAACAGTCACTAAGAACATTTGTAATTACTGCGCTGCTTCTGGATGAAGCTAAGGGGATTTCCCCATCACTGCACTTAAGAGTTTCGCAAATATCGCCCAGGGCCTGCAACAGTTTGCTCTGTACAGCAGGAAGACAGGATCACCCTCCCCATGCAGACAACATTTTTGATCAACCATCATTCCAACAAACTGATGTCAATACAATTGCACCATAAACTTCTTCTTTCACAATCACAGGGCATATTTTGTGGTGTATGGGCTTGTGAATCACTTCCTTCCACTCTTTGCTTTCCAAGGTAAGTAGCATGATGTTGCCGCTCTTGCTCAATGACAACCTGCCTTACGAGTTACATGGCAGCGTCCCATTCCCTCCTTCTCCTCCTCCTTTGTCAGGATGGTTGCAACATTACAGCCTTGAGGGCTACTTATACAGGAAAGAAACTCATGAGCTTCTCAGTGGAGGTACTGGGCTTGGCCATCCTTACCTCGAATGAGAAACTTCCCCTTGGCATCAGGGAGCCCAAAGTGTTTGTGAGTGGTTTATCTTTCCATCTACCAGGCAGTGGGGAAAGCTAGATGAAGTATATGTGAAATGAATTACAGAGTTTGACAGTGCAATCCTAAACAGGGTTACACCCATCCAAGCCCACTGGACTTTGAAGGATGCACATCTGTTTAGCATTGCACTGTAAATAACTGGTATATGATCAAAAAAGAGGAAACAAAAAGAAAAGGGTAAAGCAACCACAAGCTTTTACCTAGATGCTGTCATAACTTACAAAGTAACATTTGACTTTTTCACTCTTAGAGTTCCTGTAAAACACAGGGAAATGACTTAAATAACATTCATTCATTCATTCATTCACTACTACTACTATTACTACTACTACCATTTGTTTTTGTTATACTAAAATAGTAAATGGAGATTTGGGGCTCATCAGTCGGGAAACAGCCATGACCACACAGAAAAATAAAGGGAGGAGTCCAAGAATACAATGATAAGCAGAATTCCACACTTAGCTTGGAAATGGATGCCTGAGACAGCAGATTCTTACTTCCAATGCCAAAAAAGAGATATTTGCTTCTTACTTATTTTTCTTTTAATGTATGCTACATTTCCCAGCCTGACTCAAACACTGGCTACAACTGTAGGAGTCTGTGTAGCAGACTGGGGCCATCCTCAGTCACAAAGCTGAACTGAAAGCAGGGCCGGCTCGCCCGCTAGGTGGGTGTAACTCTGCTTTGGATTGTACTGTGTGTATGTGATGTCTTTTCCAAAATATTGACCAGAACCCCGCAGTAGGCTGAAGAATGATAGAATAGTACAAAAGGGAAACCTGTCAGGACTCACAGGAGAGGGGAAATCCATCTCCTCTTCACCAGGCCCTTCCAACCCTTGTCCTCCTGCCCAATTGTCCTTTTCACATACACACCCTCAGCCACCCTTCAAATGGTCCTTTCTACACCTTCCCTCATCCATCTCCCCAGCGGCCCAGTTATCTCCTCCCACCTTGCCCCCTCACCCAGCTGATCCCTTCAGTTAATGGCCTCCACAACACACACACACACCTTTTCATATCTTGCATACGAAGTGCATCCTTTTTATGGTGTCTGAACATGTGCAGACTACACTGATTACTAGGGTGTGTGTGTTAACCTCTCCATTTCTTTTTTACTTTTTATAGTCAGAAAGATACACCCTAGCCCCGGGTGACTCATCCTGGCAGAGTTCTTTGACCTGCACAGCATATCCCTCTATCACTGTCAGAAGTATGGTTATAATAATTGTGTGTGTGTGTGTGTGTGTGTGTGTGTGAAGCGTCATCAAGTCACTTCTGACTTATGGTAACCCTATGAATTAACATTCTCCAAAACATTCTGTCATTCACAGCCTTGCTCGGGTCTTCCAATCTGATGGCCTTGATTCAGTCAGTGTCCTACATTTTACAATCCATCTGATGTTGGAAGGAATCTGTCATCTTTCATGTCTTTTATATAGTTCTTCAGTGTATTATTCCCATCCTTTCCTTATTTTGTCCTATTCAGTTAATATATTTCCATGTTGATCTTTCAGCCTGCCTAACCGTGTTTTAAATAGCCATTTGATATCTTGGATCTTGTGGAAAAGATCTCTTGTTCTTCCCTTTTTGTTGCTCTTCTATTTCTTTACACTGGTTATTATAATAGTTCTCTTTGTCTCTATGTGTGAGTCGCTGGAACCCTCTATTTAAGCTTTTGATTCTGTTTCTGTCACCTTTTACTTTTGTTTCTCATCTGTCTTCAAATATTTGAGAGTTTCATCAGTCATCTGTTGAGGCTTTTCATTGCTTTTGGCTACAGGAACAGTCTTAGTGCATTCTTCCTTGGTAATATCTCTGGTTTCAACTGACAGTTCTTCTGGTTCACATTAGCAATGCAAATCTGTTCTTTACATGGTCTTTAAACTCCTCAGGAATGTTGCTTAGATTGTATTTTGGCACTATGACTGTTTTAGTGTTTTTCTTCAACTTTATTCTAATTTTCGATATTAACAACTCATGATCTGTACCACAATTGGCTCCTGGTCTAGTTTTAGCAGATAGAATAGAGCTTCTCCATCTTCTGCTTCTGATTATGCAATCTATTTGATTTCTATATTGGCCGTCTGGTGACGTCCACATATACAACTATTTGTTTGGTTGCCTGAAATATGTGTTTTCAATAAAGAAGAAGAGATTGGATTTATACCCTGCCCTTCACTACCCAAAGGAGTCTCAGAGCGGCTTACAAACTCCTTTCCCTTCCCCTCCCCACAACAGACACCCTGTGAGGTAGGTGGGGCTGAGAGAGTTCTGACAGAAACTGCTCTTTTTCAAGAACAGCTGTGCCAGAACTATGGCTTGCCCAAGGTCATCCAGCTGGTGCAAGTGGAGGAGTGGGGAATCAAACCCAGTTCTCCCAGATCAGAGTCTGCTCACTTAACCACTACACCAAACTGAACAAATTGTTGTAATCATAGAATTCTATGAGTCACTCACTTGCTTCATTCCATACTCCTAGCCCAAATCTTCCAACAATATTTGATTCTGCGTTGTTTCTTACTTTTGTATTCCAGTCACCTGTGATTATCAGCACATCTTGTTTAGGTGTATGATCAGTTTCTTCCTGGACACCTGCATAAAAGCTTTCCGTTTCTTCCTCATTAGCATCTGGAGCTGGGGCATAAACTTGAATGATTGTTATGTTGATAGGTTTTCCATGAAGTCTAACTGATATTATTTGGTCAGACATAGCATTATAGCCCTTGACTGCCTGTCTTACATCTCGTCTCATACTCCATTTCTTCTGTGTTTGTCATTCCTTGAGTAAAATGTTTTGTAATTTTCTAACTGAAAATGTCCTAATTCAGTACACTTTAGTCCACTCAGTCCCAGGATTGCAATGGTTAAATGTTCCATTTCTCATTTTATGATTTTGAGTTTACTTTAATTCATACTTCTCATGTTCCATGTTCCTATTATATGCATTGAACAGCTTTGGACTTTCCTTTTGTATTCATTCATATCAGTCCAGTCCAATCCAGTCATGTCATTAGGAACAGTGTTAATCATACTTGTCCTCAGCTATTCCCAGGCAGCTGATGAAGAAGAAGAAGAAGAAGAAGAAGAAGAAGAAGAAGAAGAAGAAGAAGAAGAAGAAGAAG